>NC_083328.1:63710985-63911270 GCF_963455315.2 Globicephala melas | reverse complement strand
GGCAGTCTGTGTTCCTCACACCCACCGCACTTCCTCCCACCTTCGGGCCTTTACACAAGCTGTTCTTTCTGCCTGGAAGGCTTCTCTCAGCACCTCACATGTTTCAAGTGTCACTTCCCCTGACTGCTCCCTACTCTCCCATCACTCAGGATCTCCATCAGCGTGCCCATCACATTTGGCATCAGCTCAGCGAGGCATTTACTTGCTGATGGTTACAGGCCTGAGGCGGCTGGGGGCTCTGTCTGTCTTGGCACAGCAGGTCGTGTCCCAGGCCCAGGGTAATATCTCAAGCATGGAAAGCTCTCAATAAATATTTGTTGAATAAGAAGAAGAAACTCATCATCGCTACAAAAACCCCTCGGTTGCCAAAAATCAAGATTTAGCCATAGTGAAGGCTCCCAACACTTTAGAACCCAAGGTTCTAGTCCCATCTCAAATTTGGAGCCCTTTCTGTTTGGTCCCACCCACCCATCCTACAGCCTCACCTCCTGCCCTCCCACCCGCTCAGCATGCCCCTTCCAGCTTCACAGAACCCACACACCCTTCACAAACACCACACTCTTCAGGCGCCAAAGCCTTTGCACGTGCACCGTTTCTGCCAGAACCCCTCCGCGCATCCTTCATGCTTCCCGTCCTCCGGCCAGTCCCTCCACTCTCAGCCCTTTCTGGCCCAGGCAGAGTCCGACCCTCTCCTCTGGAGCACTCAGGGCTGTGGCCAGGTCTCCGACTGAGCGTGTGTCCCATGCGGGTCAGCAGCCGGTCCCCAGTCCAGAGGGTGCACAACCATCATTTGCCAATTAAACCTTAGAGGGAAGCAAGTGCCCCCGAGACCCAAGATGTTGGCCCGGCCAGGATGTAACTGCGGTCCTCCCTGCCCTGGGGAGATATTCTATGTGCCACAATTTACACCAAAATGGCATATGGGTCCAACTCTGTGCCCACTCTTGGAAAACTTTCAGATTTGCCCAGGAAGCTTGGGGGTGAACATCACTCCAGGGTGACTGTCTCCTCCAGCTGGTCCTTGTGCATATTTTTAAAGATCCTGAGTGACACTTCACTGAGACACAGCATTGTCTGCACACTGCACAGCTGTGCCCGGGGGCCGCATGCTTCCCTGCCCTCACCTTGGCCATGCCGGTCCATCACGCCAAGGCTCAGACAGAAGCTGGTTGTGTGATGCCACCTGCCCCCGGCCCCAGACATCCAGCCCAGCCTCCCTGCCCCACTGTGCACAAGTCCTTGCTTCTTCTAAGTAGAAGCTCCCTTTGTCTCATTTCCGCCTTCTGCCCTAGATTTTATCCTGCAAACTCTATTTTTCAGGTCAGAATGAATTTGTTTCCACATCTTGTTTTTTTAATGTCAAGGTGTATAAGATGGCCAATCAGAGCTTCAGGTGCTCAGAGTACTGGCTGTGGCTCCATTTCCCCAGCAGCCCCAGCATGACAGCCTCCTGCAAGTGCCTTGGAGGCCCAGCCTAGTCCTCAGGTCTGCTGGCTCCCAAGGGCCCGAGCTTGGCAGGGGTGCTGAAGGAGAAGCGGCCTAAACAGTGTAGGAGCCATGGCTGCAGGCTTTACATAAGAGGCAGCGGACCCATGCAAGACCCCAAGTGAATGGAGCTGGCCTCAGAGCCAGAACCCCCTAAACCCCTTTGCCGACTCTGCCCGGCTTGTCGGAGGAAGGGCTGAGAGCCTGTAAGAGCCCTCCTTCTCTCACCCGACAAGTAACCTGTCAAACCACGCAGCTAAATCGGGGAGCTCACTTGTGTGCTACGGTTAAAGCAGAACTCACGGCTCCCGCCCACCTAGCATCAAATTCCTCCCTCCTTCCCTGTTTCTTCCCCCAGAGCAGGGGAAGCTGGGAGAGAATTCCAAGGAGCTAAGTCAGGATCGGGGACAGACTGACCTCTCAGAGCCACTTTCCTGCCGATGGCCCATGTGCCCTCTACTTTCCCCCTCTGCCAGCCTGGAAACCACCTCCCTCACTGTATCTTAAGAGTAACAAGATCAAACTTCAATTTCAAACGCCAGCAAGAGAGACTGGCAGCACCTCTTACCCCAGCATCCTCCTGGGGCTCCTCCCCACTGCCCACAACCAGGGGCTCCCTACCTGCCTCCCCATCCTTCCCTTCTCCCCACCTCTAGAGCCAGCCTCCCCTAGACGCCCCACACCGCCGCTCCCTGGCCCCTCACCCTCCTATCTTACCTTTCCTGTCCCTCTTCCACCCTGGCCAATGGGCCACTTGAGGAATCCAATCACGCCACTGCTTTGAAACCTTCCGATGGTGCCACCGCCCACCCAGTGGAAGTGGAACAAGCCCTTCAGTGGGGGCATTCAGGGCTTCCAGAATCTGTACCTGCCTCAGACCCCAAAGTCCATAGGAGCCAAGAGGTTACAAAGGTGTCTGGGAAAGACGAAGCCACAAAGCTTAGGGAGTCCGGCCACACCCTTGGAGCCCTGCCCAGAAGGGGTGCACTCAGGATGCCCTCCTGCTGGTATCAGTGCCAAAGTTAACAGTGCTACTGAGCAAGCACTCCATCTACACTCAGTCCTCATTCCTCATGCTTCTGTATCTGCGAATTTGCCTACTTGCTAAGACTCATACTCGCGGGGCTTTTTTTGCAGCCACTTGCAGACTTGAGCAGAACCTGAAAATCTGAGTTTCCCAACACACAGGTTCCCAGCTGAGGCTGAACAAGGCAACACTGCCTTCTTGTTTCAGCTCATACTGTAAACAAGCACCCTTTTCCTGGTCTATTTAGTGCTGTGCTTTCATATTTTTAAGCGTTTTTTTGTTGGTGGTGATTTCTCTGCTTGAAATGGCCCCCAAGTACAGTGCTGAAGTGTTGCCCAATGTTCCTAAGTGCAAGAAGGTTGTGATGTGCCTTATGGAGAAAACACGTGTGTCAGATAAGCTTTGCTCGGGCTTGAGTTACAGTGCTTAGATCAGTGTTAATAAATCAACAATATATTAAATAAGGTATCTTGGTGGTTTGTGCTGGTAGCGGGTGGAAACGCAGGGACTCTGCATTTCCCATAGGAGGAATGGTTCAGTATTCACTAATTCAGTGTTTGTGAGACATTGCGGATGTAAGCACCATGAATAGTGAGAATGGATTGTACTTTGGCCAAATGAACCCTCAGAACAGATATGTGAGGTAGGTTTCTCACTGCCCTGTTTTCCAGGTGAGGCTCAGAGAGGTGGGGAGACTCGCCCAAGCTCACCTTCTAGCCAGGCAGTGTTGGGGCCAGGGATTGAACCCAGGCTGCCTGAAGCCTGACCCCTACCCTATGCCCCGCCCACTGTGCCAACTCTGTAAGGGTCATGTAGCGGCAACAGCCTTGAACATGTTAACTGTTTCACCCAGAAAATGGGGTGTGACTCCCAATGTGCTCTGAGTAGAATTCAAAGAGATGGCAGACATGAAGATGTCTGTAATCCTGGGGTGGCCCCTATGATTCCACTTACCACGGTTTCTCGATGAAGGAGAGAGTGATCACCTTTTGGGGGACAGCTGAGGACCTTTCCGGAAGACATGAAGGTTGACTGGGTCCAGCAGGATGGACCAGAGTCACTGAGGGGCAAGGAGATGCAGGGCTTTCAGGTGGAGGGATGCTCCGAGCAAAGGAGCGGGGCAGCACAGCCCAAGGTGTGGGAAGACAGATTTGAGCAGGGCATGGCTGGGCAAAGTGGCATTTAGGTAATTTAGCTGGTGAAGGGAAGCCAGGGAGGCCTGAGAGAGGGCTGCCTCTTCTCGGACAGGGTCCGTGGCTTCCTGGGGCTGCTTGGACACCGGGAACGGTGGTATCTTCTTCCTGCCCACAGCATCCCTCACAAAGTCCCTCCAAACTGGCCTGCAGTCAGAGGATTTACAGCACGTGGACCTGACTGCAGCTGGAAGGGCGCATTGCCTCCTTTCTCAATAGCCCGGCACACCAGGCAGCTCTGTGTGAGGTGCCAAGGCCATCTCAAGCTCAGTGTGTCCAGAATGAATCTGAGCCTCTCCCCGCCGTCAGCCTTGCTCTTCTAAAGAGGGGACCCCCACGCATGCACTCCGTCACACACTCCAGAAGCCTGGGGAGTCCTGCCCCCTGCTTCCCAGGCCTCCACCATCTGTAAGGCTTTGCCCCTCCCCCACAAAAGCGCATGTCACAGAGCCGGGCTTCTCTCTACCCCACCACCCTGGTCTAGGCTTCCACTTTCTACCCTCTGGCCTCCCTGCTTTGTCGGTGATCCAACTCACCCACAATTACTCTCCAGAAAGCAGCCCGAGGAGTTTTTTTAAAGTACAAATTGGATTAATGCTTCCCATTTCTAAAGCTTTTCAAAGGCTCCCCACTCCATGAAGTTGCCCACCTTGGCCTACTACAGGCACTGCCCCCTTCTCCAGCCTCAGTTCCTGCACTTTCCCCTTGTTGATTCCATTCCAGTCACACTGCTATTCCTCAAACACTCCAAGCATGCGCCGACCTCAGGGCCTTTGAACCTGCTGTTTCCCTGAGATGATCCCCACCCCAACCTCTGCACACCTACTCCTTCCCATCCTGCTGTCATCTCTGCTTCCCACTCAGGTCTCGGCTCAGGGGTCATGTCCTCAATGAGGGCCTCCCAGACCACCCTGTCTAAAGTTGCTGTTCTTCCTTTGAGGATCCTGTTTATTTCATCGAGCACTGATCAACTTACTGGTTCACTTGTCTTTTGCCTCTCTCCCCTACCAGACAGAGATCCTGAGTATCTAATATAGATTCCTGAGGGTGGGGACCCTGAATACCTTATAGAATTAAGATGCTTTCCCAGCACCAGGCCCGATACATGGCTGGGCTCAGTAAGTATTTACTGAATTAATGAACAACCCCCTATTTGACAGTTGGGTAGACTGAAGCTCAGGGAAGAATGATTTACTCCTGACTCTGAGTCGGAATCTAATGGCCAGTGCTGTGGGAGGTAAAGCTTGGAGCAGCTCTGCTTGAAGTTCGGCAATGAAGCTGTGGGAACGAGAGCTCAATAAACCCTAAGCACTGGGCATCAGAAACAACTTGAAAAATAACCATTTCTGAAAGGTGGCAGAGAAAGAAAGCAAGCAGTGCTTCCGGCAACATCTTCCAGGCAAGGCATATCATATGTACAGATTTAAAAGAATCATGACTGAGTGAGTCCTGGGCCAGGTACTACTTTATTCCAGACACAGGCCTGGGAGGGGAGATAATCATCACTGATGTTTTATAGATGAGAGAACAGGCTTTTAGCTTTTAACAGTGGCCGTGCTCTGTGAGGCTGTGGTCGACTGTGTACCTTGCAAAGGGTCTAATCCTTTCTGGGCCTTCGTTTCCCCAGCTAAGTGGGTTGGCCTTGAATGGGCGTCACAAGTTTAAACGTCTACAGGAGACCATGCATGTAACCCCTCTGGCCCACAGCTGTCATGTGGAGACCTGGGTGAGAGAAGCCAGAAATCTGGCCTTAAAAATAAATAAATAAAACCTCTAAATTTAAAAGTGGAGTTAGTTAATTCTTTTAAAAATGGAGTTAGTCAATTCTAAGTTTTAAAAAACACTGGGCAGGTACGTGCCTGCCTGCTAACGTGGCCCATGGCACACAGGTTTGTGACTGCTGGAACAGCTGTCCTCAGGCCTCCTTGCTCCTTCTGGAGCTCCAGCCCCTCTCCCCCTGCTCCCCAGGAAGCCGGTCTACTAGAACCTCCCCCTTGGAAAGGCAGGAGACCCTTGGGAACCTTGAAATCGAGGCAGCAGGAGGCCCTTCTGGTGGTGTCTCAGGTCTGTTGGGCAAAAACAGAGAAGCCCCTTCTGGTCGGCAGGCCAGTTCTGCTTGCAGGCTCTTGGCACCAGGGCACAGGTGGCGGGAGAGCCCCATCCAGAGCACAGATGGCCGCCCCCCTTCATGGGCCTGGAGCAGCTGCCTGAGAGGGACCAGCTTGGTTGCTGGGACAACACCCTTCGCCCCCTCCAGAGACAGCTGCTCCTTAGAAGCCCTGTTCACACACCAGTTGGGGTCAAAGGTATGAGGTGGCTCTGTCCTGACACGTTCAGGCCAGAGGTGCTGGAGGACAGGGTTAAGCAATGCCCTCCAGATGGACCCACAGTTCAGGTCAGCTGATTCTCTGAGGACAGGAAGCTGCCGGTCAGGAGCCTTCACAAGCCCCGGGCATCTCTCCTGACTGAGGGCTGGCCGTGAACTGGCCTAGCATGAAAAGCTTTAACTGTATTGGCTCATCAACTCTTCACCAGGCCTATCACTCCCACTTCAAAGAGGAAAAAAGTGAGGCCCAGAGAGAAGTGAACAGCCCCAGGTCACACAGCCAGGATTTGAGCTCAGGCTTTCTGATTCCAGAGCCAGCACTTGTAGCTGCTGCTTCACCACACTGACCAGGGCTGGAGTGAGGTGCACTTAGCAGGGCCTGGCTGAGATTCTGGCCAGGCCAGTTCCCCAGTCAGGACCCTAATCTTGGGTCCTCACGCAGGGTTTGGCGATATCCTCTGAGTGGGTTAGATGGTGGCTGCCTCTGGCTCTGCTGGCCATGGGGTCAGAGGCCTGGTGCCCCTGGACCAGAACCCCAGCACGTGGAAGAAAAAGGCGGCCTGCTCTGCCTGTGATCACTGCCACCCACAGCCCTTCCTCAGGCCCTTCTCTTCTGGATGTGCAGTCCTGGACACTCTGACCCTCCACCAGAAACACCAGAACCCCTGACGTGGTTTCCCAGTCACTCAGGACTTCCCCAGTTTGGCTAAATCTCACTACAGCCTCAAGGCAGAGCCCAAAGAGGTGAGGCCACTCATCCCAGGTCACACAGCTGGCTGATGTGTACTGGGACTGGAACGAGGATGTGAAAACCTCCAAATTCTAGGGTCCGAGGACATAGTAATTCCAGTGACTTTCAAACCAGGTTCTGGGGGCCCTCAAGAGGGCCTGGGGAGGCTTTTTGACTCCCACCCCCCGCCAGGGCCCTCAGAGCACCTCCATTTTCTTTTTTTCCTCCATATGGTATTTTGGGATCCACCGGACTCATTCAACCTCCTCATAGTACAAATGAGGAAACTGAGGATCAGAAAGGCAAATGTACTCCCTGAGGATCAGGTGGCAGAGCAGGGACCTTGCCTGGGGCTCTGAGTGTGGCTGTGTTCCCTCTGCCCACCTGACTCCCAGCCTGGAGACCACCAGCTCTAGGCATTCAGGGAAGCACCCACGTGTGGCTGAGCCCCACCTCCTCCAGCCCCTGACCAGGGGACCCCAGACGGCATGCTGTTTCTCAAAAAACATTTCCACGAATACTGCGACCGTATCCAGTAAGCAACCTGTCAGGCAACATTCACCCCTCACCGCCCGTTCTGTGCTGGAATCTGCTGCAAATGTCCTTTTATTTATCCCCAGAGACCTGCCGGCAGAGTTGGCTCTGCTGGCAGCTCTGCTGAGGCCCCTATCCTACCCCTCGGGATACCTTACTACCACCACCCCTGGGAGTCCAAGCTTGAAAGAGACACCAGCTTCCAAGCAGCAGTTCCTGAATCATGATTTTCTCGTACATTAAAGCTATAAACACTAGTAGGGAGTGCTGATGAGGAGAAGATGGCCAGAGTTACAGGGCTGCTATGGTGGTTCCAGTCCAAGACAAAAACTTGATGTGTACAGCCCCTGTCTGGCCTGGTGGAGGAGTCAGGGGTGGAGAATCCAAGATTTGGCTTTTCAAATACTGGCTCTAGCACGTGGACCTTGTCGTGGTCTTTCCAAAGCCCTAAGGTCCCAGGAGCCCAGCCTGGGAAGTACTACTTAGAAGAAAGAGCCTCAAAAACCACCCTCACTTCTGGAGGGCTGATGTCAAACCCTAGTAACGGGTCACAAAAGCCTGGCTTTTTACAAGCTGTCACAGGGGCCCACATCCAGTGTGCAAAGCCAGACACTGCCAGGCCCTGTGCACCTCGATTGCTGGCCTCTTTCATTGTTCTGAATGACCAAGCGGATCCCAGAATAGAAAGACGGTGTTAACAGGCTCATTCACTGTGCCTGCAGTGACAGGTGGCATATCGGGTGTCAGAACCCGGAGCCAAGAACCCTGGGCGGCCAAGAGATGGTTTGAAATGAACAGAGCAGAAGTGAATGGGGAAAACTGTGAGTTCAGCTCAGGTCAGCCCAGGCCAGGTCGCCTTCCCTGGTGCCAGGGACAAGGGCCCAGTCCTCAGAGCTTATATTAAGATTTTGAGTTCAGGACCCCAACTTGGACAATTATACAGAAAACAGACATGTGGGAAAATGTCTTAGCGACTCTAGTTGATCACAGACACGGTCTGAGGCTACACTGACAGAGAAGGTGCAGGACCAGGGAGGGGGCAGCCCCACTGAACTCTGGATAATGTTGTGGGTACTGTTGGCGATTCTGGACAAGGGACACTGACAAACTGGAGCCCGATGAGAAGGGGGCAATCGCACACGGAGAAGTCTCTAATCCATCCTCCCATTACGACAAGTAGGCCACGCACTGGGCTCTGGGTGGGCACTAGGGACCCACCCAGTGTTAGTAGTCCTCAGACCTCAAGAAACTCACAATAAAGTAAAACTCCACCGACTGGGCGTAGCCGCAGGGACTACTGCAGGAGAAAGCCTGGGACTGACTGAACAAGAGTGCTGCGACTGATTGGTGACGTCTGTCACAGATTTGCCACAGATGGGGTGTGACGCACATGCGCCATGAGCCATGCCTAGTCTAACACAAGGGAGGAGGTGCTTAGAGAGACTGGAGTAGTAGCCTGGAAAAGAGGGGATTCAGAAGGGCATGGCTACTGTCTTCAAATACCTAGGAGACGGTCACATACATTGTCCATGTGGTCCAGGTCATTACAGCACAACCAGAGGGGGGACAGGAAGGTGGGGGTTAAGGGGGAGCAGGTTTTGCCTCATTATAAGGAGGCAGTTTCTAAGGGGCAGAGCTGCCTAGGAGGCGATCAGCTAGGCTAGACACAGGCACGACGGATGCAGGGAGGGACTCAAGCCCCCGCGGGTGACCTTTAAGATTCCTTCCAGGCCTGAGATGTTTCCTCTTTTCTCTGCCTTCCTACTTCACACTCAGTAATGGAGGTGACATCAGACATCATTTTTGTGTGTGCGACATTCACAGTTCAATTTCTTTTTTTTTCTGCCTCCAGAGAATTGTTACCAACTAGCAGAGGAGAGGGAGGAGAAGGTTCAAATGGCCTAGCTACAGGGGAAATGATGGGAGGACTAACTCTAAGGTCTAAGGCAGCACGGTCAGGGCTTAACACACCTTCCTCTGGACAGTCGGGCAGCACAGAGCTCCTACCTGAGATGATAAACCCATCCTCATAACAAGAGACCAGCCGACACTGGCTTCCCTTCCCCCCCCCGCCCCCCGCCATACCTGCTGCTGAGTTACAGAAGTGGCCTGTAGGTCAGGAGGCCCTGAGAGTGAGCACTGTTCCTGCACTCACTGACTGTATGACTAAGGCTCCCCGGGCCTCACTCTCATCCATCTGTAAGATGGGAACAATACTGACTCGCCCTGTTCACTGCCCTAGGGCTGCTGTGAGACTCTCTTGGGAAGACAGGCAGGAAAGGGCTTGGCAGGTGAGGAACTATCATTACAATCACTTGAGGGGCCCAAATATCTGAGCAAGGGGCCCACAGAGCAGCTGCCTGATTCTAGGCCTTCCAAGGACTCCATGCGCCAGAAGCTGGGGGTTTCTGGCCTGAGGCAGGTCAGGAAAGTTCAGTGCCCTGAGGACCGCAGCCGACCCCCACCCCATGCCGCATCTGTATCACTATTCTAACATTTCAGGGTGGTGACCTCTGGTGTCCCTGCCTTGCCAAGCACCCCTCTAACTTTTCTCTGCCACCCTCTTCACGCCAATGCCCCATGTTCCCAGCGTTCGGGTCTTTGCAAGGCTGCTCCCTGCCTGCAATGCCCCTCCTCCTCCCTAATCCCACCGCCTCTTCCGGGTCTCCGTTCCAGCATCACTCCCTACAAGCCTTCCCTGACTGTCCTTCCGCACCCGCCAGGCACCCCTCACTGGGTCGCGCCCCAGGTTTAGAGGTGCCACAGGCCCCTGCCGTCACACTGTTTTACAGGCCTGTTTACTTTTCTCCTTCTCCGTTTAGACCCTGAGTCCCCTGAAGGCAGGGACTGCAAGGTTCCCATGCCTGTGGCACCCAGAAAGGGTGCCAGGCAAATAAATGCCTGCTGCCACTTACGACGTGGGACCCTGTCTCTGTCTTCACCCCAAAAGTGAGACAGGCCTGCAGGGCCTTCCCCTGGAAGACTTGAGAATGCAGCAGCAGGGAAGTCTGTGAGGGGCGACCTGGCAAGCAAAAGACAGAGGTGCTGGACAAGCAGGGACTATAGGCCCACCCTCCGCCTCCACACCATCCATACCCTCCAAACTCTACTCGAGTTTTCTCCCAACCACCTCTAAAAGCACAGCATGGTGACATCTGGGAAGACCTTTTTAAAAGAAGACCTCCCCAAGGGAAAGTCACCAGCACCCCGCAACTGTAAGGACTCGCTGAATATCAGCGACTAATCGTCATAGTTACCGGTGTTTATTGCCTGCTCGGGCATCGCTGGCTACTGCCCTGGCCCAGTCACTGTCTGAGGTCCTTATATTTGAGCCCCACAAAGAGATGTTTTCACCATCGCCCCTTGTGCTGCTGAGGAAATGGAGGCTCAGAGAGTTTGAGGGATTTGTTCAGCGTCACACAGCAAGTGTTCTATCTGCTAAGTGAGTGCAAACCTTCCAGGTTGCAGTCTCCAGAACCCAACCTTCACAGCATCCGGTCTCACAACAAAAATACAAGTTGGCTGACAAGGAGGCTGACACACACATTCCTACAAAGCTTAGAAATCACCGTAGAAAGACAAATTTGGTCTCTCCCTTCTGCTGGCAGACTCTGACTAGAATACACTTTTACAAAGACCTCAAGCCCAAGCCAGCATCCTAAAGAGCATCTGAAGAAAGCGGACTTTACCTTGACAACTTCTACCCCTCTGGGAGCTGCCCTGCCCTGATGTTTTTACAAGCATACTAATCACCTCCCCAGGCTTCTGGCTGTCCTACCAGGCCCTTTTCGTCTCTCACAAGAGACCTGTGATATCACTTGCCCCTCAAATGGTCCCTTCCCCTCCTAGGACTGACACCCATCTGTAAAAGTTGGGCACTGCACTAGGTTGTGGATGGCACAGGTTCCAAAAGGTGTGCTACTTCTGGTTAATTGGTAGTACCTGCCTGTGTTAAGAAGGATCCTGAAGCTGCGTCCAGGCTCCACGCAGCCACCACGGGCGCTGGAACCAACACTGCCTCTGTGGGAAAAGCCCTCCTGGGAGATGAGCAGCCTTTTAAAAACTCTGCTGGAACACAGCCACATAAAGCTGAGAGCTGCAGTGTGCATCAACTTGGAAAGTTAACCAAGAGTTCATTATTTCCAGATGAAACCTACTCTCCCTTTCAAATATACCTCCTTAAAATGGACTAATGAATGAGTTACCTGGAGTAGTTAAATTCATATAGTCGGAAAGTAGAAGGGTGGTTTCCAGGGGGTCGGGGAGGAGGGAATGGGAAGTTGTTTAATAGGTACAGAGTTTCAGTTTTGCAAGATGAAAAGAGTTCTGGAGATGGAGGGTGGTGATAGTTGTAAAACAATGTGAGTGTACTTAATATCACTGAACTGCACACTTAAAAATAGTATAAGCGGTAATTTATTTTTTGGCTGTGCCATGCAACATGCGGGATCTTACTTCCCCAACCAGGGATCGAACCCTGCGTGGAAAGCGGATTCTTTACTACTGGACAACCAGGGAAGTCCATGTGGTAAAGTTTTATGTGCACTTTAACACAGTTTTTTAAAAAGTGGGCTAGTGCAGAGTCTACTGAGGAACTCTCTACAAACGAGCCCCCCATCTATCAAACTGATTTTCCACCCCAAATCCAGAAGTCATAAAATAAAACACTGAAAGCTACTTTAAGCATGAAGTGTTGATTTCTGGTTTGACTTAAATGTATTTGTGAGCAGGGGCTGATTTATAATCTGCTACAATCTCTTTCCTGAGATTCAGGGAATAGAAATAAAAGAAAAAGAAAGAATTTAAATAGAAAATCAAAAAGACTGGAGATCTACAAGGGTAGAAATGGATGTGTTAGAACCTTGGAAAGGAGTTGGATGGGAGATTGTGTGGAGGTTAAAAAAATTAAAACTTAAAAAAGAACTATAAATATATTGTATAACATTATAGAAAACAGTTAAAAAGTGATTTTAATCCCATTGCCCTAACACAATTACTGTTACATCATTCTATACCCAAACTTTTAAACTGTGATCATTTAGGAATGGCAATCTGGCTAAAAAGAAATAGCAACTTCTGCGTTGGCCTTCTTAAACAAAAGCAGTTGGTAGTACAGAAAGAGTAGTGAATCAGGACTTCAAATCTTGATTAAGCTGTATGACTCTGGACAAGTCACTTTACCTCTCTGTTCCATCATTTCTAAAAACAGCAGTAATAACTGCAACTCGCCTCCCTCAGCAACAGAAGCAACAGGGCTTTGTGAATTGTGAAGTAGTATGTGAAAGGGCATTAGCAATAAGTAGGGAGTGCTGAAGAAGCCTTTTCTTGATGACTAATGATCAGTATGAAAACCTGATGATGATGATAATAATAATAATGATGACGATTCAAGTATTCAGAAGCTCTGATGTTAATTTTAAAACAAAAATCACTTGTAATACTTTCGTTATCACACCTCTGGGTGAGCAAAGCTGCTGGCCTCAGACCTACCCAGGCTTGCCAAGCCCAGCCAGGCCCTGCCTGACCTTGCAGACCCTTCCAGACATAACCCGAACCTCTCTCGGTTCCCTAAATACACCAAACACTTTATACCTCAGGGTCTTGCCCCCTGCTGTTCCCAGTCTGCCTTAACTGCCTCCTTCCCATCCCCCACCCCACCTTCCCTGAGATGCCTTCCCCATCTTCTCTGAATAAGTCCCTCTCGGCAACTATGTTTCCTTCAGGACTCATCCCAATTAGACAGTATGTTGTGTCTGTACCTGCTTGAATGGGGTCTCCAAGCTCCATGAGGGAAGAGACCAGGTTTGTCTTGTTCCCTCTCCTTCCCCTGGCTCAGCACCTGGGATGAATGGCTGATTGTTTGGGAAGAAAGTGGAGGCGGGGTGGGGAGGAGCTGGCTGGGATGAACCCAAGTCCTCTTCCCCTGGGCTGTTCCCACGCACTGCTGCGTGCACCCCCTTTGAGAAGACTGCTGGGGCAGCAGTAGCAGTGGCAGCCCTGCCTTTATAGGTGCTGTCAGACAAGCCCCGCTCCCCCTACCCCACAGGCAAACACCTCCTGACCGCTACCATGCTCTGTGCTGGGCCAACAGTCACGTCATGAAGCGTGGGAAGCTTGGGAAGGCAAGAAAGTTCCAGGAGAGCCTTGAACTATTACTGTATTCACAACACACTCCAGAGCAGACTCTTCATTGCAGTCCCCAGCAGGATACTGCCCAATGGAGTGATGACCCTGCCGAGATAAACCCTGACTCTGAGTGCCTGGTGGACTCTGACAGCCCTGGGCAGGCTTCTCTAGCCTGATCTCAGCTCCCCAGGCCCCTGGACAACCAGCCCCTGCCTCCCCTCCCGTCCCCAGGGAAGCCTCCCCTTAAAAATCTCCATCCACTTGGAGCCTACCCAGCTTCTGAGGTCCTGAAGGTCACCTCCTCTCTAAAGCCTACCTTGATTCGCTGCATCTTCCCCATCAGAGCCCCACACTCAACAAAGAGCCATCGAATGATTAACTCCTCTCCAAATACCAAGCGCACCTGCATCTTTCCAGACATGGGACATGCACAGTCTTTAAATATTTCAAGTCTTCTGTCTCCCCCTGGATATCAAGAAGAGCAGGGGCAAACATTTCTTAAGTGCTTCCTCTGTGCCTGGCACTGCCCTGAGTGCTTTACACACACACACATTCTCTCTCTTGTCCTCGCGCAGTGACTCAGGTAATATCATCACCTCTATTTTGCAGGTGAAGAAACGGAGGCCCAGAGAGGTTAAGCAACTTGCCAAAGCCTCACAGCTCCAGGTGGCATCCCAGGATCTGAACCCCGGCAGCATGACTCCAGGGCTATGCTCTTAACTACGGGGCTGCCCGACCATCGGTGTGTGGGCTTCCGTACACAGTCAGGCTTTGTAAGTGCCAGGTTCTGCCACCCAGGGGAGCAGCGTGGCTAATAGGTGTGGCTCATCAGTGCAGTCACTCAGCCACAACTTCCAGGTCACCTACTGTGTGCTCAGCGTGTGCCGTCAGGGAGTGGACTTGAACGAACACAGCTCTGCGCCTGGGGACCTTGGGATTACGCAGAGCAGAGGAGAAGTAGACGAAAATCCTATTCGCTGAAGCAACAAAATTGCTACCATTATCTGCTCTGGCAAGGCTGAGAACTTCCTTAGAAAATGCACAGAGAAACAGGAACTTGAGACCCCAGCGAGTTAGGCAACGGCTAATCTTTGAAGTACACAGGCGAACCAAACGTGTTATGATTTTGGTCTCACCAGGGGACCAAAATCTATTCGGCTGAACAGCAGAGCTAGAGCTCCTGCCAAGAAACAAATGGGGATTGAGGTCCAGAGCCAGGAAGGGGCTTGTCGGAGGCCACCTATCAACTGGAGAAGCACAGCTCCGGTTCCCTTACGCCCTGTGCTCTCCAAGTCCCTGGGACTGCAACCAGGACAAAAGGCTTTCAGGCCATCTGCGTCCTTAAGAAGAAACCGCCAGGGGGTGAGGTAAGTGCCTACAGTGACCGAAAGTTTAAAAGTATTCTCAGTGGAGACAGGACGTTAGCTCTTACCTTCAGGGAGTGTGGAACTGTTCTGTGAAAGCTGGATTCAGGAAGCCAGGGTTGATGTCCCAGGCCCACCTCCAGCCCAGCCCTGCCCCAGAAGGACAGGAATTTCAAAGGCAGTAGCTCCCCACCTGGGGCCACACCCAGGTGAGGCTGACTTTACCGGGGAACCCGTGGAACTGGCTCTCCCCCACGCAGGGGCAGGCCGGGCCAGAAGGCCACCCTGGTCTGCAGCCTGGCGCCTCTCCCTGCGGGGTCCCACCCGGCCCCCACCCCGGCCGGGCCTCCAGAACAAGGGAAGAGGCCTGCTCCTCTCTTAGTGAGGCCTAGTGAGGTCCCCTGGGGCCCACCCCAGCCTGGGCTGGGTCTGAAGCGGCTGCTTCCTGCTTTTACCTTTTTCTTTCACTTTGGTTTTTAACCCCAAAGTGAAACTAAAGACTGGAATGATGTGGGAAAGATGGTGAGAGTTAAGGCCTGAACACCTGGCTTCTCATCCCAGTGAGGCTGCTGACTCGCTGGGAAACGTGGGAGGAGGCCCTCAACCCCCCGCCTCGGTCTCTCCGTTGATAAAATAGGAGGGAGGAACTCGGCTAATGCTTTAAAGTGTCATTAAATTAGAAAAATGATGGAACGTCCCCTTCCTCATCCCTGCCACCACTGAGGACTAAAAAGGAGCTGCAGAAATGACCAGAGCGGGACCCAAAAGGGCCTTCCTGTTGGCTTGGAGGACGAGGCAAACTCTGGCCACTGTGTGGAGACCTTCCTGGTCTCTCTGACTACCTCTCCCCAACCTGTCAACTCAACTCCTTTATCCTGAGCAGCCCCTGGGGCAGGGCAAATTCAGGAAGACCCCAGGGACGAGCCTGACCTGGTCTTAGCACAGCAAGAGGAGCCACCAACAGCTGCCTGAAAACTCCCCGCCTGAGGGCCGACCAGGCCATCTGCTAAGACCCAGGACTAAGACAGCATCCCACCCAGGACTGGTCCAAACTTCACTCTCCGCTGACCCCAGGGTGCCTGACACAGTCTAGCTAAGACCACTGTAATCTGTTTTATGGTGTTTTCCCACTGGCTGGTTTACCAAATCTCCCCTCTAGGCTGGTGGCATGAGAAAGGCAGGGAGGAGCCTCCCTGCCTCTCAGATGAGGAAAACTGAGGCTCGGAAAGGCACAGGGACATTGTGGCCAAGCCAGCACTGGATTCAGGAGCTCAGTAAATATCTGCTGGATGATTGAGCTTGATGGCCCAGCCGTTGCCAAGCAGGTGCGGCACACACCAGAGAAGCACAGGAAGGAGGACACAGTGTATGTGCGTGCATGCGTGCGTGCGTGCGTGTGTGTGTGTGTGTGTGTGTGTGTGTGTGTGTGTATGGGGGGGCATACCTCCCTGGAGACCAAGTCACAAACAGGTCCCCAGGTACCTGTAACAGAATCCCCTCCCCCCAGTCCTGGCTCCACTCCTGATATCCCTCCAGCCCATTTCTTCCCTTCATCCCTCACTTCCTCCCATCTGCACCTTACTCGAGAGATCTCATTGGCTGAGGACTTCTGAGCGAAGACTGGCCAGCCTCCTCCCCCTCTCTGGGCTGGATTAGTACTGTCAGTACTTAACCAAGGAAAGGAATTTGAATCCAGGGGTGGGGGCAAGGTGCTTTTAAAAATATATACACCTAGGGTTTCCCTGGTGGCACAGTGGTTAAGAATCCGCCTGCCAATGCAGGGGACATGGGTTTGAGCCCTGGTCGGGGAAGATCCCACATGCCACGGAGCAACTAAGCCCGTGTGCCACACCTACTGAGCCTGCACTCTAGAGCCCGTGAGCCACAACTACTGAGCCCGTGTGCCACAACTACTGAAGCCCGTGTGCCTAGAGCCTGTGCTCTGCAACAAGAGAAGCCACCGCAATGAGAAGCCCACGCATTGCAACGAAGAGTAGTCCCCGCTCGCCGCAACTAGAGAAAAGCCCTTGTGCAGCAATGAAGACCCAACGCAGCCAAAAATGAATAAATAAAATTTTTAAAAAATTTTAAAAAATCAGTAGCCCTGAAAAAAATATATACACCTCATTTTTTTTGCGGTACGCAGGCCTCTCACTGTTGTGGCCTCTTCCATTGCGGAGCACAGGCTCCAGATGCGCAGGCTCAGCGGCCATGGCTCATGGGCCCAGCCGCTCCGCGGCATGTGGGATCTTCCCAGACTGGGGCATGAACCCGTGTCCCCTGCATCGGCAGGCGGACTCTCAACCACTGTGCCACCAGGGAAGCCCTACACCTTATTTTTGTTAAAGGAGGCAAGAATATACAATGGAGAAAACACAGCCTCTTCAATAAGTGGTGCTGGGAAAACTGGACAGCTACATGTAAAAGAATGAAATTAGAACACTCCCTAACACCATACACAAAAATAAACTCAAAATGGATTAAAGACCTAAATGTAAAACCAGACACTATAAAACTCTTAGAGGAAAACATAGGCAGAACACTCTACGACATAAATCACAGCAAGATCCTTTTTCACCCACCTCCTAGAGAAATGGAAATAAAAACAAAAATAAACAAATGGGACCTAATGAAACTTGAAAGCTTTTGCACAGCAAAGGAAACCACAAACAAGACAAAAAGATAACCCTCAGAATGGGAGAAAATATTTGCAAGTGAAGCAACTGACAAAGGATTAATCTCCAAAATTTACAAGCAGCTCATGCAGCTCAATATCAAAAGAACAAACAACCCAATCCAAAAATGGGCAGAAGACCTAAATAGACATTTCTCCAAAGAAGATATACAGATTGCCAACGAACACATGAAAGGATGCTCAACATCACTAATCATGAGAGAAATGCAAATCAAAACTACAGTGAGATATCACCTCACACTAGTCAGAATGGCCATCATCAAAAAATCTACAAACAATAAATGCTGGAGAGGGTGTGGAGAAAAGGGAACCCTCTTGCACTGTTGGTGGGAATGTAAATTGATACAGCCACTATGGAGAACAGTATGGCGGTTCCTTAAAAAACTAAAAATGCAACTACCATACGACCCAGCAATCCCACAACTGGGCATATACCCTGAGAAAACCATAATTCAAAAAGAGTCATGTACCACAATGTTCACTGCAGCTCTATTTACAATAGCCAGGACATGGAAGCAACCTAAGTGTCCACTGACAGATGAATGGATAAAGAAGATGTGGCACACATATACAATGGAATATTACTCAGCTATAAAAAGAAATGAAATTGAGTTATTTGTAGTGAGGTGGATGGACCTAGAGTCTGTCATACAGAGTGACTTAAGTCAGAAAGAGAAAAACAAATATCGTATGCTAACACATATATATGGAATCTAAAAAAAAAAAAAAGGTTCTTCAGAACCTAGGGGCAGGACAGGAATAAAGACGCAGACGCAGACGTAGAGAATGGACTTGAGGACGTGGGGAGGGGGAAGGGTAAGCTGGGACGAAGTGAGAGAGTGGCGTGGACATGTATACACTACCAAATGTAAAATCGATAGCTAGTGGGAAGCAGCTGCATAGCACAGGGAGATCAGCTCGGTGCTTTGTGACCACCTAGAGGGGTGGGATAGTGAGGGTGGGTGGGAGGGAGATGCAAGAGGGAAGAGATATGGGGATATATGTATATGTACAGCTGATTCACTTTGTTATAAAGCAGAAACTAAGACACCATTGTAAAGCAATTATACTCCAATAAAGATGTTAAAAAATATATATATATAGGTTTTCAGAATGCAAAAGAAGGTAACAAACTTTTAGGTGCACAGATTCTTCAAAACAGCAATTTCACTTGCAGGAAGGAATGGCTCCCACAGTGATGCTTGCCCACATGTATACAGCCATGTGGGAAGGGTGCTGGCTGCAGCGCTGCTCGTAGCAGCAAGGCTGGGAACAACCTAAATGTCCCTGAGCAGAGGACTGGACAAACAACGGGTGGTCCATCCATCAATGGACTGCCACACAGCCACGTGTGTACCCACAGGGAATACCGACAACAGAGACATCCTTGTGTGAAGAAGACAAGGTACAGAACAGCAGGCAGTAGGTAATAAAATGGGATGTATTGACACAGCTGCCCGTGTATGCAGAGTATTTCTGGAAGGAAACATCAAGACTGCTCACAGTCATTATCTAGGAGCCTAGGTGGGAGAAAGACTAATTTTTCACTGGACCCCTTTTTTTCCTACAAAGTTTGAAATGTTTAACCACATACATGTATTGCTTTCTCAATAAAAGCATAATTTTTGCACATAAAAAAATAACTCCAGCAAAATGTACCCCAAGAAGCTTCCCTCTAGGTCTCAGGCATCAGACTCCCTGAGGGCAGGGCCCAGACACCTGGATTTTGACGTCTCCTCAAGGGCTGCTGGTCTAGTCTTGCAGAACAGGTGGTCAGCCTCTGACAGTAGATGGAGGCAGCCTGGACAGCACAGGCCTCTGGGCAGGGCAGAAAGTAGCAGGGAAGACTCAGAAAAACTTGGCCTTACGGCATAAGAAGGATTTCAAGAGGGCTTTGAATGCTCAGTAGGTACAGCTGAGAGGGGAGGGTTCCTACAGGAAGGACTGGGGAAATTAAGTCAGGCTGGTAAGACAGGGGAAGGGGAAGAATAATGTCTCTCTCAATATGGGATCCTGTCCCCTCCAATACTTGGTTCCCACTCATGGGAAATGAGGGGGCTGGGAGAGTCCTTTCCAGACTGATATCCTAAGATATGCCTTTATTTCATCTCATTTAATATTAAAGGAAGCAAGGAGGGTCCCCAGCTTAGCACATGGCCACAGGGCTCCACACCTGTGCAGACTGTAATCAAATATTTGGAGGCTGCAGAAAATTCAGGCCCGGATCTTAGGTACAGCAGCCCTTGAGCGACTTCCTCCCCCTGGGGAGGAGCAGATGGCCTTCTGTAGAGATGCCCTTCTTCACCTTCTCGTTAATAATTAAGTCATTACCAAAGACCTCTTCTGTCACTTTTGAAGTTCAGTTTGCAGAGACTTGCTGCCTTGGCTTGCTTTACCATGATGCTCCAGGCTGAAGGCTCACAGGCTACAACAGTCTAGATCTAAGCCTCAGGCCCAAACTCCAGGGGTCTGCAGTGGAAAGAGCCCAAGGTGGGGGTCAGGAGCGCTAGGGTGAATCCTGGCTACACCTAGATGATTCTGTGGACTCTGGGAGGTCAGAAGCTAAGTCTCTAAGACGGCTCTGCTTGCCACTGTATCCCCAGGGCCAGCTCGTCGCCTGGCACACAGCAGGCACTTAATAAATATTTGTTGAATAAGTGAACAACAGCTCAGCCAGTGAATCCCAGAGTGACCTTGGGCAAGTCACTTTCTGGAAAATGACGATGACAAGAATAGCAATCCTCTTAGGGCTGTATAAGAACCTAATGAGATAAAGTAGATGTAAGTGCTTTGAAATTAAAAAACAGGCTACACAAATATTAATGATCCAGAAACAATGTGCTATAAACGAAAAGAATGAATACATATGAGAATGATCACATTTACGAGAAAGCACCTGGCAAATGGTAAAGCATTAATCAAGTGAATAACTACAATTGAAAGGGACAGCACAGGTCAGTCTAGTTCACTGTTCCAATATCCGAACATTTCTCAGGCTGTGTCTGTTCCAAAGGAGCACAAAAATCCCTCATCAAAACCTTTGTCCTGATTTTGGTATGAATTTGCCAAAGTAGACTGGCAGAAGGATCCTGGGGGTGTTTATTGGAGACAAGGGAGGAGTGGGGTGAGCGGAACACAGAGGCTGTGCCTGCCATGTGGCCTCATGACCCCAGGACAAGGCCCTGCTCAGGGCGGCACATCGAGAATGACTGGCCACCAGTTTCCTAGTTGCACACTGCCGCCAACCATTGCTGCCTCCCCTGCTAGCCGCTCTTCAGCACCAGTCCCCTTCCCCTTCCCTCTGCCCAGTGGCTATCCCTGGCTGCAGCCTGGGAAATAGCCTTCATCACCTTCATCACCTGGCTCTCCTGTGTCGCGAGCACCTCGGTCAAGTCCCTCCCTGCCTCTGTGGCTGGGCCAGGGCCCACCCTCTCCGGTGGGGGCTGGCTGTGAATCCCAGTGGGCCCAGTCATGGACATGCCCACTGTTGCACTAGACACACACGAGAGCCAGCTCTGGAGGATGCTCACAGCCTGGCGAGTAAAACTGCTGATGTGAAGGCCCCTCAATTCCCTGACTCTCCCACCTTGAAGCAATTCTGAGCTGCTACCCAGCCCCAATCTCCCAGGTCTTTAGAAAGTAGGGGGTTCTGTCCTTTAGGGGATGTATTAGGTGCCCCCAATTCAAGGGGCAAGAAGGCTCAGATTCCTGGGATCCTAACAGTAGGAGGTTCCTTTCCAAGAAGCAGAGCTGAACTGTGGGAAGAGCCAGCATTTGCAGACAGTCACCTTTGGGTCTGAGCCACATGTTCCTTATTTGTAAAATGGGGACGGTAAGTCCACCTGCCTCGGGCTTGCTGTAAGGATTTCATGAGAGCATCCATGAGGGTCCTGGCACAGAGCAGGTGTGCGAGCAATGTGCTCAGACTATTATTTCCTGCTCCAAGTAGCGACACCCAACATCCTTCCCGCTGGCCCATCAGGCCCCCTGGTCAGGCTCTCCTCAGAGAACACAACATCCTCTGCTCCCCCAACTGGCCCTTCCCTCTCGCACGGGCTCCACCCGAACCCTGCCCTCTCCCTTCTCCAGGTTGCCTACAAAGCTCCTCCCTGTTGTCACTTTCATTCATTCCAATTCACCCAGCCTGACTCATCTTGAAAAAATCCTCCAGCTGTGCCATCCCAGCTCTAAAATCTTCCATGGCTCTCCAAAGCCTCTGCTCTTCAGCTCGCGTTCTATGCTGCCTACAATCTCCTGGCTCCTCCCTGAGCCCTGATGCATCAGCAAAACTAGTCTACTGTTTCCATAATATGCACTTACCCTGTCTAGCCCCCACACCTGTGCCTCTGCAGAAACCATTCCCAGGAACGTCAGCCCCAATGTCGGCCTCTGCGAATCCAGCCCCCCTCACGAGGGCTCTTGTTTCCTCTGGGTCACGCTCACTTCTTCCTTCTCAGACAATGCTTTCCTTCAGCAGATGCTTAATTACAGACTGTCACACAGTCTCTCATAATTGTAGGCCTTGTCTCCCTTGTCAGATCCTAAGTTCCCAGGGGCAGAGGCCCTGTCTGTCTGGTCTCTCCCATCCTCTCAGAGCCTGGCCCAGGGCTGGGAGGGCAGGTTCCTGGACAGAAAGTGTTTTCCAAGCCCAGTTCAGCTCCAGGCTGAGCCAAGTCCAGCTCCAACCACTTGGGACCACTTTTCTTGCTTTTGTCCTATTCACTGGCCAAACCAGACCTCCATGCACCAGCTCTCCCCAGGGTGACCCAGGCCAGGGACAGAGAAATGAGGGAGACCTGGGTGGGGAGACAGCACTACGGCTCTCACCTGGCCCTGGCATGGTCTTCTTCTGGGATCCGAGGCACATCCCTGTCCCTTTTCCTCCCTTAGCATGCTTCTTATAGTGAGACAAGAAACAATAACCTTTTAGCTCTAGAATATGGATTTTATTTGTCTTTAAGGTAGCCCTGGTTCCCAGGAGTGGGTGGGTGAGGAACCAGCTGATTCCAACATAGGCTGAGGGAGGCGAGGCAGCCACAGCCAGGACAGGGAAACCTGGGAACCTGAGAGGCACTCACACCTCACACCTCGATAGCCTCATTAAGTTCCTGTTGACGAGTGGATTGCATTCCTGCCCAGATGTTCAATTCTACAGCCCTCACCCTGGCCAGGTCTGACAGTGTCTGCTGCTGGGACTGAGCAGGGGAAGGGTAATCTGCTTCTGGAAACAACCAATTCTGCCTGAAACAAAGACCATGATGAGGGGCCAGTCTCCTCACCTGTAAAATGGGGATAATATTGGGACCTGTATCATAGGATTGTTGCAATAATGCAGTGGGATAATGCCAGAAAGTGCTTAGCACAGTCCCCGACACCCAGTGAACGGCAGTGTAGCAGACAGGTTCCCATTTCTTGAAGGGCCTTTACAACACGAGTTTGCATCCTCAGAGCAACCTGTGAGGAAGGCATTTCCATCCCAGTCTGACAGGGAAGAAAACTGCGGCGCAGAAAGTCGACCAATCCAAGGTCACACAGCAGGGACAAGCCAAACTGTGACACCAACCCGAGAAACTCTCAGTTCAGCTTTACCCAGAGTGTGGCCCACAGGTTTCAGCATCAGACTCCTCCAGAGGGCTGGTTTAAAAAGCTGATTCCTGCCCCCAGACCTGCCAAATGAGAATCTTTGGGGATAGAGCTCAGGAACCTGAACTTTGTAAAGATGAGGAGCCTAATTTTTATATGAGGAAACTGAGGCACAGAGAGGTAAAGTGATCTCCAAGGTCACACTTTCAGCAAGTATGGACCTGGGACCGAATTCACAGTCTGACTCCAGAGGCACCAATCAGAGACTTCCTGGAAGAGGTGGCATTTGACAATGTGGGCCTCAAAGGGAAGAGACGGCACCACGGGGGAGGGTACAGCACAAATAAAGGCTTGGAGCAGGAGAGGCCAGGCAACAACAGCTCAGTGTGGCTTGTGCTTCCAGAGCCCTGAGGTGAAGAAATACATATGGAGCCACCACTGCCGCCTTCCCCTGAGAGCCCAGAGGGAGACATTCCTGAGCCATCCGAGCTTCTGGGAGGAAAGCCTGTTGTGTGCAGGGTCTACAACCAGCAGGTCTACGGCAGTGGCCCTCTGGGTGTGTCTGGCTGCTGCTCAGGACGAGAAAGCCGGGGAAGGTGGTGACTCAGTCCCCACCCAACCTCAAGCTAGTCCCATTTAAATTTGAGATGAGCTCAGAGGTTGGGGAAATGCCAAACAAACCCTCCTTGCAGAACAGACGCCAGATCCAGAGAAGGCAGCCCGAGCCGTAGGCTACCGGGCAGCAGCAATAAATGTGGAGCTACGCTGTGGGTTGCAGGGGGAGCCAAGTCAAGAGGCCTGGGCGCAAGCCCTCCCTGGGCCCCTATTCTTCATTCACCCATGAAACAGGGAGAACTCCACTGGCTTCTGACTTCCTCCCAGGGCTGTTGTGAGGAACAATGGAAAGGAAAGAGCCTGGCAGATTACACAATGTCCCACATAGCGAGAGGTTAGAGGATCACTGCTGTTAACATATTAGAACAGCCAGGAGGTGCTTTCCTTGCTACCTGAACCCCAGCCACAGTGGGTAGAGGGAGAGGCTGGGCCTCTGCCTTGTTCCCACAAAGCAAAAAGGGATCCAGATATTATCTCGAGGTGAAAGTTCACATTTATTAAACGCCTACTGTGTACTATTTTTTAATGTAGAATCTCACTTAATCCTCACCACAACCCTGCAGTGTAATTATGATTATCTTGCGTCCAGATGAGGAAACTGAAGCTCAAAGAAAGTAACTAGCCCAAGATCACACAGGCAGCGAGTGATGCAGACCAACCAAGACCAGGTGTCTGCGGCCCGAAAACCCGCACTCTTTCTCTGGAACAGTTTGTATAAGAGGCAGAACATGTCTGGCATAGGGGTCCAGCTCAAGCACTGCCTCCTTCTGGAAGCCGTTTTGATCCCTTTGCCCGGACAAGATCTCTCTCCGATGAAACGCCACAGCACATTATCAGCACACATCTGGCAGCACTCAACACATTCTGCCTCTTATTTTGTGATCAAGCACACTTTTAACAGGTAAGATAAGATGTAGGTGCAAATAGGTAGCATTTCAGTTACCTTAAAATCCTCAAATGTCAGGGCTGGAAGCACCTAAGAGAGCACAACAACCAGCTTCCTCATTTTTTCGAAGGAAAAATACAGACAGAGGAAGACACTTGTCTGAAGTCATACAGCATCTTAGCATCAGAGCCGAGAATAGAACCCTGGCATTCTGCCTCACACAATTTCTCTAGGGATTCCATGATTTCAGAATCAGCCTCAGGACAAGGATTATCATTCCCACTTTACAGATAAGGAAGCTGAAGCCCAGGCGAAAGCAGCCTCCCTGACAGGTGAGGTGTGGGGACCACAACCCTGATTCCCTCCACTTTCAGGCCAGAGACCAAGCCCTTTCTCCTCCCTGCTGCAAGTAGTCTGTGTAGCGCGTCAAGCTCAGGGCCCACAGTAAAAGGTCAACGGATGCTGGAAACTGTCATTATACACCAGTGCGCAGGTGACACCAGCCAGACAGCGACCTCCTCAGAGGCAGTGCTACGGCAGAGGACACGGAGTCCTGGCTGAAATCCTCTGTGGGTCCCTGGTCTCTCGTGAGACGAGGGGGCTACAATAGCTGATCTTATCTCCTGCTCCAAACTTCTGGGACATCTGAGGCTCCTTGAAAGCAGACCCCAGCTGTCTGTGGAGCATCTCTCAGCTGAAGCCTTTGTTCCCCCACTCTATGGGAAGCTGGAAAAGCAGGTGGGGCTCACAGCCACAAACTGACAGACTTTATTCCCAAGTGCCACTGGCCAAGCAGGGCCCACCCTTAAACAACAACAGGATGGAACATGGAAAATCCAACTGTCTCCAGCACAGACATCCAGCTGGGCACACCCACCTATCTTTACAAACTGGCAAAGAGCAACCAGGAATGGGGGCATAAAAAGGGGCAGCCTGCCCCCTGCCCTATTGGAAGGGCAGGTGCATTTCTGAACAACCAGGTGGCAATGGAGTGGGGGGAGGGTAAAGAACTCTGGGCTGGGGAGTCCCAGGCCTGGATCCCTGTCCCAACTCTGCCATGAACTAGCCTGTGTGCCCCGGGGCAAGCTGCTTTCCCTCTGTGGGGCTCAGTTTAAAGACAGGCTGACAGCTCCCGAAGTGTCTTTACAGATGTTTCATTTGATTGTCACGACAACGTTGTGAGGCTGCCATAATTATTCCCTTTTTACAGATGGAGAAACTGAGACTTGGAAAGGTTGAAGGTCTTATTCAAAGTCACACAGCTTGAGGCTGGCCGCAGAGGTCTTAGACCACCAAACCCAATCCTCAAGGGTGGTCAGGTTAAAAACAACCCCTCTCTCCCCTCACCCTGATTGACAGTCTCCACAAGACCAAGGCAGCACAGACCCTGGTTCACCTGCCCAGTCTGGTGGCTGGCAAAGTTCTGGCCACAAACCGCACAGCCCAGCTGCCTAGGAGGCCGCACCCCCCATGCAAAATTTGATTACTCAAGTTGGCAAGAACGCAGTCCCCACCCCCAATCGGGTCTAAATAAACGCCCAAGTGATATCACATCCTGCTGGCTCCAAAATAGCCCAGGCCTGCCCACAAGCAATCACAAAATGCCAGGCCATGCAGGGCCAAGCGGGCAGGGATGCCCAGCCCGTGGCACCGTCCACACACACAAGCAACTAAAGCAGAAGCCTCAGAGCAGGAAGGCTCCCCCTCCCACCTCTGCCAGACAGCCTGGCCCCTCCCTCCTTGCCCCCTTTGTGGGGAGGCCCCAGAGCCTCCTGCCCCAGCGCCAGCCCTCGCCCCAGCGCCAACCCCATGGAGCCTCGGCCGCGGCCAGCCTGCGGGCGCACTCCAGCCAGACCCGGACACCCCACCACTCACATTGCTTCAAGAGCTCCAGACACAAAGCCATGAGGGCCGGATGGGGGTCAGAGACCCAGAGACCGGCAAAGACAGAAAAGGGGAGAGGGAGAGACACAGGAGCAGAGAGAAGGGGAGACAGGGGACGGGGGCAGAGAAAGCAAGGGGGAGCGGCAAGAGCCCTGTCAAAGGAGTAGCCTTAAAGGGAGGTCTGCAGCGCAAGAGACATCGAGTGGCGACACCAGCAAGACAGATGCGGGGGCAGAGAGAGGCAGGGAGAGCAAAGCAGGGGGCCCCGACCCAGAGGAATGAGGAGCGTGGAGGCCCGAGAGAACAAGGAGAGAGCGACAGGGGACAAACGAAGGGAAGGCAGGGAGGGGCGCTGAAGTCTGGGAGCTGGGGAGCTTTGGGGGTCCCAAGGAGAGACCCCAAGGGATCTAGGAGGTATCAGCGTATACAGGGGACACCAAAAGAGGGAAAACCCTGAAGCAATGAGGGCTAAGAGGAGGCAAGACCCCCAGGATTTGGGGGGACAGATGGAAGGGAGGACCCTCAAGGGATGTGCGGGAAGCTCAGAGCAGAGCCTTGGGGGAGTGTGGAAGGTGTTCAGAAAAAAAAAGGTCCCCAAAGATGAGGGGCGCTCAGAGGGGGTAGGATCTGAGGGATGAGACGAGTGCCTTGAGGGGGACCCGAGATCGGGGAGCGAGGGAGGGGCTGGGAGGCAGCGCGAGGGCAGAGACAAAGAGACAGCGAGCCAGGGAGAGACAAAGCGGGCGGAGCGGGGCTACGGGCCCGAGGGCTGGTGGCCGGACAGAAGGACGGAAGCGCGAGCGGGCGGGGGGACGGACGGACGGACGGACGGACAGAAGGGGAGGAGGGCGGGGGCAGGGCAGGGCCGGGCGGGGGCGGCGCCCGTCTCCTCGCGGGGCCGCGGCTGCTCCGGGCGGCGCTGGGCGGGCCCCAGGCGTCCGGGCTGAGGAGGCGGCGGCGACGACGTGGACCGGACAGACCGACGAAGTGACCGACGGGCTGGCGGCAGCTGCGGCCAGTGGCGGGCACTCACCCTCCTCCCTCACGCGGCCCGGCCCGAGTCTCCGGTTTTGTACGCCCGAGGGGCGGGGCCTCTGGGTTAAAGCCCCGCGCCGGCCCCGCCCCGCCCCGCCCCCCGCGTCACGCGCGCGCGCGTCGCTCGGGACTCCCGGGATGGGCGGGGGCGCGCGCAACCCTCTCGGCACGTGGCCGTAGCGCGCGCGCGGAGAGGCGTGTGCGCAAGCGCGCGGGGCGCTCAGTCCAGCCTACGCCCAGGCCGCCCGACCCCGAGAGGGAGCGCGCGCCCACGTCAGCACGCGCATGCCTAAGCACGGGGGACTCCGCCCCTCTAGCCGCCCCCACCAAACCGGTTCCAGCTGGAACCAGACGCATGCTCCCTGACGCGAGAGCGGCCAGCAGAATCTGCACGAGTTTACCGTGGCGACACCTGGCTGTTCCCAGGGGAAACAGGCTCAGAGCAAGCAGTCTGAGGTGGTCTTCTCATCTCTGTGTGGTCAGATTAGCCCCCCAGGTACTATCGACTGTACGTCCTAAGTGTTTCTAGTTGTCCCCTCTACTCCATCCTCACTTTGCTGTGCTCATCTGAGGTCCTCCAGGTTGGGTTAGAATCCCTGCTCATACTCCGGAGGGCTGTGTGACCTTGGACAAGATACTCATTCAACCTCCTAAGCCTTCATTTCCTCCATAGTAAAAACCATCACATCCAGGATGCCTTGGAGAGCCAAGTGCAGTAGGAGCTGCCTGAATTCATAAATCACTCCCTTCGTGGCTCATGGCCTTCCCAGTTCCCCACTTCTCCCCTGCGAGTCCCCTTACTCACAGTCCTGGTCCTTGGGGTCTCATCCCTCATCTGCGCCTACCTGCAGATCCAGCTTCTGCTCCCCCACCTGCCTTGCTGGGTGACCTAGGCAAGTCCCTTCCCTTCTCTGTGCATCTCTTTTCCAAATGTAAAGTGGAGAAAAGAATCTTACTCAAGGGACTTCCCTGGTGGTGCAGTGGTTAACGATCTGCCTGCCAATGCAGGGTGACGCTGGTTCAATCCCTGGTTGGGGAAGATCCCACATGCTGTGGAGCAACTAAGCCCATGTGCAACAACTACTGAGCCCGCATGCCACATCTACTGAAGCCCATGCTCCTAGAGCCTGTGCTCCACAGCAAGAGAAGCCGCCACAATGAGAAGCCTGCACACCGCAATGAAGAGTAGCCCCCTCTCGCCACAACTAGTTTCTCTAGACCACGCGCAGCAACGAAGACCCAGCGCAACCAAAAATATAAATAAATTTTTCTTAAAAAGCATCTTACTCAAGAAGATGATACAGTCTTTCCAATACCACTGTCTTGCATAAAGGTAATAGTAACAAAAGCAACTGAGGGCTATTGAGCCTTTTTTGATGCCAGGCACTGTACTAAGCACTTCGAAAATATTAGCTTACTTTGCCCGTCTCACAGTCACTATGCTACACCTATACCATTCACTTAGTATTTATCTTTAGATTGATTACTTAGGAAAATTCAGGAAGCCCCAAAGCACAGGCCTGACTCTGTCTTGCTCCATCCCAACCACACCAGCCCTGCTCCTCCTCCAATGCACTAGGCACCCTCCTGCCTCAGGGCCTTTGTACCACTCTTCTCCCTGCCTGGAGTACCTCCCCAGCACTACTCCTTCCCTCACTTCCTTCAAGTGCTTGCTCAAACATCTGTCTCAGTGAGTTCTATCCTGGTACCCTGTTTATGCTGCAATAGCCCCGTCCTCCTGCTGCCGGCACTCCCAGTACTCCTTGCCCTACACTACTTGCCAGTAAACCACATACTTATTTGAGTTATTTATGCTTATTGTTTTGTCTGCCTCCCCCCATATGCCCCCCCCCAAAAAAGTATGTAGTCTCTATGAAGGCAGAGGTTTCCCTTTTGTTCACTGATGTATCCCTGGTGCCTAGAGCAGAGCCTGGCCCATTGAGGTTATCAGTAAGCATCTATTCAAAGAAAGGGCTGCCTCACTGCAAAGCTCTTGCCCTTAACTATGGCCTCAGGGCCTCTGAGGTTCAACTTCAGCACCTTAGTCTCTCCTCCTTTGGCCTGATCTCTCTACCCCTGAGGGAGTAAGGAATTATTCTTGTTCAAGAATCTCAAAGCTGGGGTTCCCAGCCTGCCCACCAGTTCTTAAGCCCAATCACTATTTCCCCCAGAAGGCTCAGTGGGTCTGCCTAAAAATGGGACTTAGGAGAGTGACCCAGTTAACCAGGAACTTCCTGGTCCATGGCTGGGTGGGGCTGTGGGAGGAAGCCACCTTCTGCCCAGTGCCCTCTGGGGAGAGGTGCCTATTTCAGGAGGTGGGAATTCTCACTCTAGGAAGGCCTCCTGGATACTCCCATTACTCTCTGACTCTATGGCCCCTGCCCAGGCCTCACTGTGCCTTGCCTGGACCACTGCACAGCTTCCAATCCATCCTGCCCATGTGGCCAGATAATTCTCCCTGAAACTCCTGTGACCCCACTGCATCTCTTTACCAGGACCTTGGATGGCCCCCCCAACACACGATAATGGGGAACTCAAGCCAGGCAGACCGAGGTGGGAAACAGCTCCTTGACCTTCTAACTGGGTGACCCTGACTTGACACTCACCTCCTCTAGGCTACAGTTTCTTTGTAAAGTATCTGTAAACATGTGTGTGTGTGTGTGTGTGTGTGTGTGTGGTTAACTGGGCTAAATAAGGAACGTCAGATAAGTGCAACATTCTGGACAAAGTAGCCATCACTGATCGATGGTGACACATCTCTCTGCTTAACCCAATCTCAGTCCCGAGCTCCAGGGATCAGAGATGACATGTGAGTTGAAGTCTATTTGCATCTCTGGTCATGATGGTCTTTCAGGTTCCTCTCAGCCCTGATATTCTGGGGATTGGAGTGTCCAGCCTGATAGGAGCCTGTAGTGTAATAACCGGAGATTGTGGAGGGTTAGGCCTGGGAAAGGGCTTGGGAGACAAGGCTGCCTGGAAGTTTGGCTGCTTACTGGAATTTTGTCAGCCTCCCTTCCTGTGTCTATGGAGGAGAGAGTAAATCAGAGAAGAAACTGGGAGAGTTCTGGGGGAGGGGAGAGGGGACAAAGAAGGGAGGACACAGCATTCTGTGACTCAGATAGGAGGTGTTTGGGGGTCCCCAAACCCAAGCCTCACAACATAGATGGAGAAATTGAGGCACAGGGAGGGGTCAGGACCCACCCAGAGTGACACAGCACAGCTGAAACTAGAACTCAGGGCCCCTGAGCAAGGAGCAAGTGTGTTTCCCAGTCCAGAAACCTATCCCAAGCGCTGCCAGAGAGTGACTCCAGGTGTGTGCACATGTGCGCGTGTATACACGTGTACTCATGTGCAGCTGCGGGGAATGCAGTTGGTGCGGGGCAGGGGTAGGTGGCAGGTACCACCCAGCAGCCACCGCTCCTAGGTGTTGTCACAGTCTCCCTTGTGATTCAGAGGGAGTGGGAGAGACACAGAAAGGAGGCTGGGGAGGGAGAAGGGCCAGAAATTTAGAAGAAAGAAAGGGAGAGAGGCTGGGGGGGAGAAACAGGGCTGAGGGAGACAGGCAGACAGAAGGTTAAGATGATGGAGGGGAGGGGAAGCTGGAAGAAAAGGATGGAGGAAGGGAGGGAGAAGAGAAGAATGAGCGCTAATGGGGGATGGGCAGCGTCAGCGAAGGGAGGAGTGGGACGGAGCGCGTTCTCTGTTCTTTCTTTTCTTTCTCAGAAGTGGAGAGAGAGGAGGCAGGATGGGGCAGACTGAGGGGGTAATGGCACCCCCGTGGGCCCTCCCAGGTAGGTCCTTTGGCTGGGGAGGGGCATGTGTATGTAGTGAAGCTTCTGTTTCCCCCACCATCCTGGCTGGGGCCGACCCTGCCTGCCAGTCACCTGCCAGAGCTATTTCTGGAATGTGGAATCTGGGTCAGAGAAGGGGAGGGACAGAGGGGGTGCTGACAGCTGGGAAGCTGGTCAGCCCCCAGCAAGCGGGTTGGGGGGTGGGCAAGCTCCATGCCCTGCCCAGGGCCACTCCGGAGGGGCCCGCCCCTCCCAGGCTCTCACCATCTCAGTAAGTGGCCTTCACATCCACCCACCTGCTGGCATATGGCCTGAGAGCATATGTGCCCATGTGAGGGTGACAAAGAGCTTTCATGCCCCTCAGCGACTGGGGGCTCAGAACAGCCCTAGGTGGGGGACAGGCCCCGGACTGCTCACTTCCTGGAGACATATGCTGAGGACAGGGGGCAGCCTTCTGAGCAAGGGTCACCCCTGCAGGGAGACAGTGTCTGAGGGAGGGTGTACCTGTGGGTGGTGGGGTGTGTCTGTGAGGAGGGAGGTGGTTACGGGCCGGAATGCCATGGATGGTGGTGCAAGCTTTACACTGATGAAGGGTGCCACGTATAAGGGGGGTGCTGTTCACAACACAGACATAATCGAATTGTATATTTATTATGACACATCTGTGGCAGATGGCAGTAAAGGACATTATTCTAATAAAAATTGTGCATCATGATAATAGATGACAGTTAAGTGTCTTTCCTAACCCAGCACTAAGGTACTGTAGGGACCAACTGCAGCTCTGGGCACAGGTCTGAAAAATCTGGTGGCTTTGGTTTTCCCTGCAAGGCAGGTGAGTTTACTTGCTGAGTTTGAGAGGATCAGGGGTTGGAGGAGAGAGGAGCACGTACGTAGTAGTCACTATGGAGACCTGGAGGCAGGGCTGAGTGGGGAAACACGGGGTAGGGGGGATTGTTCTGGTGGCTCCAATCTGTTAGGGGCATGATTTCCTCACAGGTGTGGAGGTGGCATGAGCCTTGAAGGAGACACACACATATGTGAGAGCACGTGCAACTGTATGTAGAGATTAGGTGTATGTTTGTGCATGTGAGAATATCAGTGTGCATGTGTTTTTATATGTTTTCAGAGAAAGAGGTCTAAGGGTACAGAACCTTATATATGTCCATAAGTAGGTATATATGTGCACACATGTCTGGGTAGGTGTCAGATGTTGCTACCAGTACTTTCTTGAGTATCCTGGTTTGGGCTTAAGCTCCCAAACTGAGAATAATTGGAGCCCCACATCCCTACATTTAAAGCCAGAAATGCTGGATTATTCATACAGGATGTGCTGAAGGGGCCGTGATTGAATTTTTGGCCTCAGTTCTCAACCCTTCCCTGTGTTCATGCCCTTTGCAATGTAACTGCAGTTTCTCCCACAAAAGGTTGAGTGTATTTCCCTGGACCTTGGCTTTGGGCTCATGTGACTTGCTTTGACCAACCAGATGTTCACAGGTGTGACACAGAGACTTGAAATGAGCTTGTACCGTGGGATTTGCCCTCTTATACTTCTGCCACCACCATGAGAAGTACATGCCTTGGCTAGGGCACTGATTCCAGGAGTGCGCTTTGGTTCCAGGAGGAGAATATAGGACATGCAGAGCAGAACCAGCCAACCAAAAAACTCATGAATGAGAACAAATGCTCATTACTGTGTGCCTCTGACATTAGATGTGCTTGTTTGTTACACGGCATTATTGCGATAATAGTTGATAGATACAGAAATTGGTACCAAGAGTGGGGTGTATAAGCAACAAAAACAAAAATATGTAGCATCGGCTCTGGGACCAAGTGGTGAGCAGTGAGCAAACTGTTAGAGGAGGCTTGAAAAAAGGTTACCCATACTCTGCAGAGGCAAAATGCTTGGTAAAACTGTCAATCTACAGTAACTTGAAGAGAACCAATGGATTTGGGCAAGAGAGTTTCCAGGTAAAATGTTGAAAGCAAGAGCTGGCTCCTTTGGGCTGAATTTGATAAGGACTTAGAAGAAAGAGGAATTCATAAAAGAAATAGGGAGTGTCACAGGGAGTGTTTAGAGGGAATACAGAGAGCCCAGAACTCGCTGAGTTGGACAAGAGATCAGTCAACTCCAGCTTCTCCAGCCAGTAAATCAGTTTCAAATTAATATACAGCCTGGGGACAAAGATCAGACCAAGGTCATGGCCTTAAGATACAGCATGTGGGTCAGATCAAATCGAAGATGTGGTTATGACATCTTTTATTAATACTCTAAAATAATAAGGTACCATTCAGTAGATGCTCTCAGCTGCTCAAAAGAGCTTCTAGAAAGCTTAAGAGCATGGCCCCACAGAAGACTGATGCACCTAAAGTCATCATAATTGAGTTGAGAGAGACTGACATGACTCAAAAATAATTGTGGGTGTGCTTTTTGGTACATGGGGTTAAGTGGAATCAAATACATAGAAAACCCATAAAGTGTTTGAGGGAGGTGTGTGGCCAAAACTATGATCAGCTTAGGCTCAAGGGACGAGACCACTCAAGATGTAAAAAGACAACTGGGTCCCTAACTTTCTTCAGGCAGGAAGCAGACAAAGAAGGCTCTTTGGCTGCCCAAAGGCCTATTCTCCAATGCTTTCTTTAGACAACGCCAACAAGGCTGATGGAAAAGAAAGGGCTTTCAGAGAGCAGAGCCAAGAGCTACGGAAAACCATGGCTTAGGGAATCAACCCCAGAGCATAGAGCTTGGGCCTAGTCAAGAGACATTCCCTTTCCCAGAGTATTTGCCCAACATCTGCCCAGAAGGACTTCAGAATGGCCATGGATCAGTAAGTCTCTGAACCCCTTCTCCCTCTTTCTGAACAGGAGTGTGGACTGCAGTCATCCTGTCCCTATTTTACCAAGGTATGCTGGGTGTGTGTGTGGGGGGATTGGGAGGTGGGAGGTAGATATCTTTTTTTTTTTTAATTTTAGATTTTAGGTTGCTTGATCGAGAGGAGCAACATCCATATCTGACACAGATCATGAGATGTTTTTTCCTTTTTAAAAAATGTATGTATGTATGTATGCATGTATTTATGTATTTATTTATTACTCAAGGAGAGTTGATTTACAATATTATATTAGTTTCAGGTGTACCATGAGATCCTGATGTTATGATTGGATGAGTCTTTTCAGGATCTTTGGGATAAGGGTATTTTCTGTGAGAGGGACACGAATAAGTGTGGCCAAGAAAGTGGACCACAGTAAATTGAATTACTGACCCTGATTCTTCACCCCTTCCTCTGTCCACACGGTGGGAGGATAGTTCTCCATCCCTTGTTTTTGAGCTGTGACTTCCTCTAACTAATAGGATTTTAGCAGATATTATGCAAGCAGGGACCTTGAAATGTGCCCGTGTAGTTAGGCTTGCTCTCTGTGCTTCTGCCATCAACATGAGAACACGCCCTGCTAAAGCCACTGCTCCCAGGAGGACACTTTGGTCCCAGGAGGAGGGTGAGAAACATGTGGAGGAGAGCCATTCCAGCTGACAAACTTGGGAGCAAGAAATAAATGTTACTTGTTGTATTACACTGATTTTGTAGTTGTTTGCTTTGCAGCACTATTGTAGCAATAGTTGACCAATACAGGGACCCAGACAGTTCTGGGACATGTAGCCCATCACCCATCTTCAGTCCATTCACGAGTGATTGGGGTCGGGGGAGATTGGTGAGTGAAGGTTTATTTGAAGAAAATTGTTGATGTGCTATCTGATTCCCCAGGCCCACCTCCTGCTTAGAGAACTTTCCTTGGGCCTGATGATGTGGGGAATCTGATCCTTTACCTGAGACTCTTATAAGACTGTAACAGAGTGCCTGGGAGAGCCTGGCAGGGATACCCTGGATTTGGAGGCCAAAGAAACTGGACCCCGACACCTGCTTTGGAGACTTCTAATGTGGAGAGGCTGGCAGGCTTAGCTGTGACAGCAGGTCTAGAAGGAAGGCTGTAGCAGACCAGCCTATACTTTCAGAGTTCTGCAAGGCACAGGCCTCATTTTCACATGGGTAAAGCGGGAGCTGAGGGAGACAGTAGGGCTGGAGTTGTCATCAGAGGAGTCTGCCCAAGATGCCTGCCTGGCAGGGCCAGGTCCCCTGGCAAAAAGAGGCTGAGTGCAGAGGAGGGCAACCACTGGTTGGAGAAGCTGAGACAGAATAAGCAGCAGTGGCCTGGAGGGGGATTGCCCATGCTGGGAAAGAAGACACCACAAGGGCCCTGCAAGATAGGAGAAACTCTGAAAGCACCACCTAAGAGAAAGAGCTAGCAGGTGGCATCTGTCACACAGATACTCCTGATGCCAGACAACATCTGCACTAGCGACCTTCCCCTCCCCCTGGAGGAACCAGAAATGGCCACTGATGAACAAGGAACAGAGAAGACACTCACCACCATGCCCAGCTCCCCACTGTGGGCTTCTGAGCCCAGTCAGGCCCTAGCTGCAGGTGCATGAGGTCTGAAGTAGATGAGACTGATGTTTTGAAATGAGACCAGACCCTCAATACCTGAAAATGAGACTGTTCCTTAGGGTCTAAAAATGCCTGGAAAAGCTCGGGGATCTGCCCAGGTATCAGCCACGATTTGAAAGGCAATAGTGAAACAAAGTGGTTTCTTGCTCTGCCCCCTGCCTTTGCAGTTTTCAGTCAATAAGCTGGTTTCTTGTGTATAGAATATCCATAAGATTCAGGCTCATTTATTTATATCAAACACCAACTGAGCGCTTGAAACATGTGGTTTTCCTACAATAATCCAACCTCAATGCCTTTGATTGTCAGGAGGCTCAGAGTCAAGTCTGAGAACCAGTAAGAACAGCTACACTTGTCAGCTCCTACCATGTGCAAGGGCCCGCCTAAACCTCTCCAGGCACAGCCTTAGTTCATCTCCCCTGAGAGCTCTCTGGGGTCTGGCTTATGCCTCAATTTATACATGGGGAAACTGAGGCTCAGGGAGGAAAACTCTCTAGTCAGAGTGAGATCAAAGTTCTCTCTACTAAGCCAGAAATTGTGCTATGATCTTCCTGGGTCTTGATGGTCATGGCTTGCTCTGGGACACAGGGTCCCCTTTTTCTCTGATCGTGCCTGGGTTATTGTCAGAGAACTTAGAACAAGTATCAGAAAGGACAGGTTGTCCCTGACTGTGAATATGAGAGAAATCCTGCAAACCCACCCCTTTGAGAAGGCTCAATGCAGATCCCATCCTCTTCCCTGCAGGGGCCCACCCTCCCCACAGGTTTGCCTACCTGAACTAATCCAAACAGGTAAGTAGGGCTTCAGTAAGAGCCAGGGTCTAGAGAGTCAGGGGCAACCAAGTATCTCATAAGCTCCAGCCCTCACGACCCCCTCACCCCATCCCCAGTGTTGACATCTGCCTCTGTGACAGCCCCCCCACCCCCCACTGCTGCCATTTGAGCTCCAGTTCACCAGTTGATGGGAAGTTCAGCCCCAAGGCCTCCTGCTTTTGCTAGCCACCCCTCCAATCCTGGCTCACCAACCATGGATTCCTCCCCACCTCCGGTCCACCAGGAACGGTCCCAGGGGTCCCCCATCTCGGTACTCACTCGGAAGCGTGCGACTATTGCTGAGGCTGCCGGTGCTGGGAGGGGGGGAAAGGGACTGCAGGGAAACACTGTCCTCCTCCTGCGAGCAGCCCGCCTGGATGGCGCGCAGGTAGCTGTGGCTGCGGGAGCGGAAGTAGCTGGGCAGCGGCAAGTCTAGAGCCTCCGCCGCGGTCGACTCTGCTTCACTGCAGGCCGACTCGCAGGCTGCCTCATACTGGTCGCTCAGATCTGCCTCCCGTACCTGTCAGGGCAAAAGCAGGCATCAGGGGCCGGCTGTGCCCACTGGGGAGGGATGGGGTGCTTGGTGGTCGGCTCAGCTGCAGAGCTGGAGTCTGTGGGGCCTCAACTCGGCCCACCCTCCTGCTCCCGTCTCACTTAGGACACGGGATGGGCAGATGGAGCCCTTAAGAAATATACAGACTCTCTCACCTCTTTGGGCCTCAATCTTCCCATCTCTACAATGGAGGAGAAACTAGTAAATATACTTTCTAGGATGTTAGCTAGGTTATATCTTGTGTGTCCAGACTGATTAACTAATAGATTTTGAGGTCATATCTGAATTCAGCCAGAAAGAAGGCTATAATCAGTAACGTCTGTCCTGGATGTTGGAATGGGGAGGTGGCAGTAGGTGTGCTAGATATTTACCATCTTACGGTCCGATTCCTTCGTTTTTATAAGCAAAGAAACTGAGGGCTACTGAGGGGAAGATACTTGCCAGTTGTACCCAGTGAGGAAGTAGCAGAATCAATACTCCAAATGTATATTTAAGGAAGATTAATCTAGCCCTGGTGTACAGAATGGATGTTGGATATAGGGTCTGGAATGGAGGCAGAGGCCAGAAATGAAGCTGATGCAATAGTCTGGTGAGGGAAAATAATACTGGAATGAGGGTAGTGGCAGTGAGGACTGATTAGTCACACCTGCCATGGACAGTATGGGGAACGGAGGTATATATGCTATTTGCCATCTCACATCTAGTTCAACCTCATCTGGATGGTTTCTAAGTGTCCCTCTAGAAACAAGATCCTACAAAGCTGCAGCTGGGGGTGTGAGTGCAGAGGGGGCTCACCATACATACACTCTCCAATGGTTCTGGAAGGGTCTGTCTGACCCATGTCTCAGGCCATCGTGGTACCTGGGGATCACAGAGTATAAGCTGAGGAGTCAGCTGGCTGAACATGGACACTGGGTGGGGGTCCGGGAAGACACCTGGGCTACGCGGGAGGGGGCAAAAGTTGACTGAACACCATGTGGAGGAAAAGATGAAGCTGGATCTGGGGCCAGTGTGCCCTGGACCTGGCTGTGTGACCTCAGGCGGGCCAGCACTATTCTCTGGGTCAGTGTTTCCCTGTCTAAATGGACTAGAATGCCTGTGGACTCGTCTGGCACTGCATCAGGGAAAACGACTGGACGGATCATCACCCAATTTTTTTTCTGGCTGCACCGCGCGGCCTGTGGTATCTTGGTTCCCCGACCAGGGATTGAACCCCGGGCCCTCGGCAGTGAGAGCACGGAGTCCTGAACACTGGCCTGCCAGGGAATTCCTGATCATCACCCAATTTGGAGTATATGTTTGGAAAGGCCTAAATTTGCTCTGTTCCATATGGTAGCAACCAACCATACGTGGCTATTTAGGTTTAAATTAATTAAAGTAAACAAAATTCAGTTCCTTACTCACACAAGCCACATTTCACTTGCTCATGTTACCTCACTGGACAGCATGGATGATAGAACGCTTCCAATCATCACAGAAAATTCTATCAGACAGCACTGATAAATTAAAACGTAGTCCATGTGACATACCCAAAATTCACTTGGATAGGGTATTAAAGAGATAGGTGTTTATCCTCCAAAGCTGCAGCCTGAGGTGTATTGAGAGGTCCCTGTGATTGCCAAAGGCGATGAGGTCTTGATTAGGGATTGCACGGTAATGGCCCACCTCTGGAGCTAGACTGCCAGAGTTTCATTCCCGGCTCCATCATTTTCTCACAAGAGGAATATGGGCAAGTCACTTAACTGCTCTGTGCCTCAGTTTCCCCATCTGTAAAATGGGGGCTAATTAGAGACCAGATTTCACAGGATTGTGGTCAAGATGAAATGAGATCATTCATAATCACATGCTTCGAATAGAGTTGGGAAAACTAAGCACCTGATAACCTGTACCTGTTATTACAGGCAACTTTGTGGGGCAAGTGCAAAGATTTGTCAGTGTCGGTTAAGATGCTCCCAAGCTCCCAGGGAGAGGCCAGCTGGTTAGTGCTGTTGGTATGTATATCATTGAGGACGTACTATGCGCAGGCAACTGCCCTGGGGGTTTTATATGTGAACACATCACACCCTTATCATGAGGCTGTTGAAGGAAGGAAGAGGTCACCTGGCCCACTGTGGGCTCCCCAAAGACCCTCTGCAACAATGTGCCCAAGAAGAATTATGATATGAAGGTGGGAGGCACATGAGGCATTCGTGGCTGGAATCAGGAGATGTGGAGCCAGTCCCAGTTCTGCCCTGTAGGCCGTGTGGCCTTGGATCAGTCCCTTGCCACTCCTGGCCCCAGTGAGGACTTGGGCCCAGAGCACCTTCCCTGCCTCTCTGTCTGGCCTTGAGGCTGGGGCCTGGGAGGGAGGAGAGGACCACCTCCAGGGGCAGGATGGGTGTGCGTGGGATGGGGCACCCTTAGGACAGGTAGACAGTGCCAGGACTGGCGTCATCTTCACCACCTTTGGTAAGTTTGAAAAGTCTCTGCATTCATTCCAGAACCCTAACATCCTTAAAGGTCTTACTGGAACCCAAGAAAGGAGATAAGTCAGGGGATCTTGTGGCTGGGATGTGAAGGCCAATGCCCCCAGCCCCTGATCTGTCCAAATGGAAAAGTCTCCCCAGGCCTTTCCCAGGCTTTGGGGAATGAGAGGAAGGAGGGAGCTAGAAGCTCTCAGGGTACACCTTCCTTTATCTTGGGGTTATTATTTAAAAAAAACTTTTTTTTAATTCAAGTATAGTTGATTTACAATGTTATGCCAATATCCTGGGGTTATTCTTGCCCCATGCATAGATCCTAGCCCATTCTTTTCCATTTTTTTTTTATCTTTTCCATTTTTGAGAAGAGGAAACTGAGGCACAGAGAAGTGAAGCGATAGGGCCAAAGAGTGGAAGGTCCAGGCACCAATGTGATTCCTGACACTACCTTCACTGGAGGGGGCTTTCCTGGTGCTGGCTCTGCTTGTACCTGCCCGGCTCAGGGGCCAGGACCACTGAGGTGCCTGAGACCCAGCCCTGGCCTCTGGGATTGGGGGACAAGAGAATGGCAAACATACTGACCTGCTGCTCGTGGCCAAACAACTGGGGGATCAGGGAGGCCTGTCCAAACATCTGCAGGAAAGAGATGGGGGAGGGTTATGGGGAGACCGAGGCTGGGGGCTAGGGTTGGGTATTCAGGCCTGGCTTCAAGAGAACTTGTGGCTGGCTGGTCTAACCTCCTCCCCAGACTGGCTGAGGCCCAGTTGCTGGGAGGTCTTGGCTTCCTCCAGGGGTGGGAGGCTCACTCCTTCTGGGGCTGGGTGTTGTTGAAGACTTGTAATCTGCTGTTTGTAAGTCTTTCTCCTGGGTTGGCTTCTGGGACCATGGATGTCCTGTCTGCTGCCTCTCACCTGGGCAGGCAGCTCCCAGGATGTACAGATTAGGGACAGAGCCCAGGGACTTCTCTTCCCTGGTCAGGGCTTACACAGTCCAGTGACTGGTGGGAGCGGGGTTTCTTCTGGCAGGAGTTGAGGCCTCAGAGACACAGACAGAACTGGACATCTCTGACTTCGGGGTGACATAGGTGGCTCAGGTCACTCAAGCTTCATGGGATGAGGGTTTGGGGGTTCAGAGGACCCTGGGCTAGGGGAGAGCTGGGGCTGGGCAGGGCGTAGTTGGAGAGACCTGCTGGGGTCCCCAGCCTGGCTCATTCCGTGTACCTTTTCGTGTAGCCAAAGGACAAAATTGTTCCAGGTGCCAGGGCCAGGCAGGGGATGGAGACGGTGGGTGTGAGAGAGACAGACAGACCCAGAGAGAAACATGGAAATGAGACACGCTGGAGAGAATCAGAGAAAAATGTGAATGAGGGGAGAGAAAAACAGAGGGAGACAGACACAGACCGACAGGGAGACTGAGGGATGAGAGAACAGGCAGGATGGGAGAGACAGGGAGGGACGCCATCCATTCAGCAGACCTACGTGCCCTGTGCCATGTGCTGGGGACTCTGTGGGGACAAGACAGCAAGGTCCCCGTCTGCAGGGAACTCCCAGTCTTAAGAGTGAGACAGACATCAACTAACAAGTATAGTTCCAGATAGTGAGAAGTGCTGTCAAGAAAATTAAGCAGAGTAAGGAAACAGGGCCCCGGGGACCCCCTGAGGCAAGCGATAGGGCAGGTCCCTCTGAGGTGACATTTGAGCCAAGACCTGGGACACGGAGAAGAACCAGCTGTGCAAAGATCTGAGAGAAGATGCTCCTGGGAGAGGCAGAGCAAATGCAGGGGGCCTGGGGCAGGAATGAGGTGTGTGAGGGGCCAAAGGGGGCCAGAGTGGCTGGAGCAGAGTGAGTGACAGAGCAAGTCGGGGAGCACATCTGAGAGGGAGGCCGGGCTTCACAGGTCTGGCTTTCACTAGGGTGAGGCGGAAGCCATGGGAGGCTTCGGAGCAGGTGACGTGATTTGACTTCTGTCTTTTACAAGCTCCCTCTGGCCGCTGAGAATAGATTGGGGGTGGCAGGCCCGGAGTCCAGGACAGGACAACGGCACAGGTGAGACTTGGTGGGGCCTGGATAAGGACGGTGGGGCAAAGGGTCCCCTGGCCGGGGGTGGGGGGCTCTCCCTCTCCCCACGTCTGAGGTCAGTCTCCTTGGAGCGTGGGAACGACAGTGCTGAGGATGGGGGCTGGGGCGGGCTTGGCCGGGCCAGGAATATGGGGTGGTAAGGAGCTGGAATCCGAAAGTTTTAAGCAGTCTGTTAGCCCAGGCCGTGGGGCTGCACACGGCGGGACCTGGGGCCTGTTCCTGACCAGAGAGGTGGCTGCGTCTGCACCTGGCTGCCTCTACTGCCCCACTGTGCTACTATTGGCAGATGTCTGCCCTCTCTGGGCCTCGTCTCCCCATCCACACCATGGGGGGAGCCCTCAAGCCTTGACTGGTCGTCCCTTTGCAAACTGTAAAGTACTGTGCACAACACGGTAGGGGCTGAGGTCCAGGTCTGGGTCTGACAGCCCTAGATCTCTGCCCAGCTTTGCCTCTTCCTAGCTGTTGTGACCCACCCCTATCTGGGCCTCAGTTTCCTCATCTAGGAAATGGGGATATGGATGATATCTGGGGGTGGCTGTGAGGGATCAAGGAGCTAGCTGATGGTTGAGAGAATTAATGGTACAGCACAGCGTGTTTACCGCTGTTAGTGGCAGAGCTGGCTGGGCCCTGGAAGTCCAACTCTCCACTGATCAGGTGGGACATGGAGGTCCAGAGTGGAGAAGCAACTTGCCCGAAGTCACACAGCAAGATGCCAATGCTAACCATCAAGGGAGCCACCCTTTGCTGAGCACATTATGTTTGTATCTCACTGATTCCTCACAACCCTTTGAAATAGGAATGATCACCCTCCGATGGTAAATCAGGAAACTGAGGCTCAGGGAGGGGGTGTTTTGTCCTGGGTTCATACTGTCAGTGACAAGACTGGGACTCAAACCCAGGTCTCCAGTACCCTATCCTCAGGGCTCCTGGGTCTAAGGCAGTGGTATGGCCCCTTCCTCTGGGCCCACAGCTTAGGCCATCAGTGTGAGGCCCTGTGACTGCTCTCCAGCCACAGGACAGTCAGTGGGGAAGAGACACACACAGGCAGCTTCAGGAACAAAGACCGAACAGAAGCACAGGGCAGATATTCGGGGGCCACTCAACAGAGGCTGGACCTGGACGTCTGTCCTTTTCCTGGGTGGGAGTTGGGGCTCTCCCAAGCCCTCTGACCTTCTGGCTGCCTGCCACCCTTACCTGGCTGATACAACTGGAGTCGTTGAGGCTGTCGCTGACGGGGTGGTAGTCCTCCTCCCAGCTCGGACACTTGGAGGGCAGCAGCATATCCACTGAATCCAGGCGGTCCAGACTCCTGGTGGGGATGGGGAGCAGATGGGGCTCAGCCCACCCTTTGTTCAGCATGGGAAACTGAGGCCCAGAGGGGGAGAAACGGGCCAAGGTTATCCAGGGGCAGAGGGTAAAATGGAAGTCACTGCCATCCCGGGTAGTGTGGGGGGTGATGAGCAAGGGGAGAGCTGCTCCCAGCCTTTGGAGGCCTTGTGAGTCCGGAGAGTGCCGATGGCCCTCACCTGTCATGCCCACTGCAACCGCGAGGTGGCAGCACAAGCTCGCTCTTGACTGTTTCAAACCAGGGGTGGGCCACACCAGCTCAATTCTACAGCCCCCTCCTCTGCAGGCCTGGGGCAATTCCAGGGGCTGGACAGAGGAGATGGGTCCAGGCCCACAGCCTTGACCTCCGGCCAGGGCCGCCCAAAGGTCATCAGTTTTGACACAATGTCCAGGTGGCCTCCACCAGGCCCCTGAAGACTCACCACTTCTCCCCATAGCCCTGGCTCTTCAATCTTTCTCACATCTACCTGACCCTGGGCCTCCCCCTCCCCAACTCCCCTGCTCTGGAAATAAGGTCCAAGCCGCCAATAGCTCAGGGCCTTGACACAGACAAACTTGGCTTGGAATCCAGCTTCCTCACTGGGTGACCCTGGGCAAGTCGTCACCCCTTAAGTCTCAGTTTCCTCACCTATAAAGTGGGGGATGTCACTGTGCCTGCCTGCTGGGGCTGTAAGGAGGTTTCAGTGACGCAGATTCAAGGGCACTGGGGCAGGCATAGAGCCCAGAGCGCAGCGAGGGCTGACAGATGGCCCGCATTACTGTTACTACAGGAATACTCCTTTTATTGCACTTCACTTTACTGCGTTCTGCAGATATTGTTTATTTTGTTTTTCTCTTCTTTTCTTTTTAACAAATGGAAGGTTTGTGGCAACCCGGAGTTGTCAGGTGATGGTTAGCATTTTTCAGCAATAAAGCATTTTAAAATTAAGGTATGTACTTTTAAAAAGACAATGTTATTGCACACTTAGACTATAGGGTAAACACAACTTTTACATGCACTGGAAAACAAAAACATTTCGTGTGACTCACTTTATTGCCATATCCACTTTATTGCGGTGGTCTGAGGTATGCCTGTACTACTATTATCAATTCCCTCTCATTCAAGGCCTGGGCCCTGGTCCTGCCCACCTTTCCCACCTCCATGCCCACAGGTCATTCAAGGAATTGCAGGATCTCAGGAGTAGAAGGGGTCTTAGAGATCATCTAGCTCAGCCCCCTTCACTTAAAGCTAGGGAAACTGAGGCTCAGAGAGGGTGAGACCTAGGAATGGCTGGTGGTGTCCTGAATTCCCACCTGGAGGCCATTCCCTGCCTCTGTCTCAGCCAATGAGACTCCCTGCCTCAGTCTACTGTCACCTGCCCTGCTCTATTCCCTCTGCTGCAGTCCTCCTAGGCTACCTCCTCCAATGAAGCTCTGGCTCTTGCCCCCAGGAGTAGAAGAACTAGGGCTAAGCTTGTTTCCTTTAACTCTTCCAAGTCCTTTGTCTGTTTCTGACTTTTGTTTCTCTCCCTCAGCGGGTTCTGAATCACCTATACCAACTTTCACCTGATTTGCACTCATTCTTTTCTGTTCTAATCCCCACGGTGACTTCTGCATGTGAAAGGCTCACTTCTCTCTCTAACATGTTATTTGTTGCTTCCTGTGTGCACGTGTTTCATTTTCCACGCTTTCACTAACTCTTCCCAGTCTTAAAGCAACAGGATGGGGCTCCATTGGTGGAATGCCAGGCCGGGTGATGGGACAGGTGAAGGCTGTCTATCTCCCTTTCACTTCTGGATCCTCCCTCATCCCCAATCTCGGAGCTCAACTCAGGGGTCAATTACAGGGGCACTGGCAGAGGGGGCTCTGGCCTTCCCTGGGCAGTGCTGGCACAAGGGGTGGGCTCACTAAGGGCAGGGTTCTCTAACCTGAAGAAGAGGGTCTCCGAGGGCAGTTCCCCTGTACGAGTGGAAATCATCTGGGGATGTAGGCAGGGTTTACCTGGGCCAATCACTCCGGAGAGACTCCCCTTATGATTTACCAAAGGATAAGGCTCACCTGTGGTCAGGACTTAACTGTGGGGGGCTTATGGGGTGGGTTCACCAAATGGCGGGGCTCTCCGGAGTCAACTCATCAAAGTGCAGGGGCCAAGCTAAGGATGAAGATCTCAGGAAGGGGACTAACCGGAAGGAGGGTTCACCTAGGGGGCCTGGATCATTGGGGGTGGGGATTCACCTGGGTCTGAGGCTGGAGGGCAGGATTCATCTGTGGGGCTGGGATCTCCGGGCGGGCGGCTGAAGAGGAGGAAGGCGAGGTTCCCAGGGGTGGGACATACCTGTGAGGGGCTCACCTAGAGGGCAAAGCTTGCCTGTGAGCCAGGGCGGTACGAGTGTAAAGAGGCTTTCCCAGAGGAGCGCTCACAAGTGGGCGGTGCCCCAGTGGAGCAGGGTAAGCCTGCGGGCGTGGCTCACTTTAAGGGAGTGGTCCCCTTAGGGAGCAGAACTCACAGGTGACCAGGGCTTCTGGTGCGGGGTTCCCAGGGGGCAGGACTCACTGGTGAGCAGAGGCTTCCTGGGGCAGGACTTGGACTTCGGAGAGGCTCTCCCACGGTGGGGCTTCTGGGGGTCAGGGCTGGCCTGCGGGCGAGACTCTAGGGGGCGGGACCGTGCGCTCACCTGCGGGGATTGCTCTGCTCTCCCAGCGACTGCTGCGTGGCCCTCAGGTAGCTCTGGCGCCGCGCCGCCGTCTTGGGGGAGGGCTTGGGGCTGCCGCCGGACTCGTCACTGTCCTCGTCGCCCATGGCCTTGATGTAGCTGCCGCTGCGCATTCGCCGGCACGGGATGGGGCCCTCGCCTGTGGAGTCCGCCTCGCGCGGGGACAGCAGCGAGGTGGTCCATTCGCCACCGCCTCCGGGCACCTGGGGTTGGGCAGACAGCCCTCAGCAAGGGTGGCTCAGGGGGCAGCGCACACCCCCAGCGCGCCGCCGGCCACCCAGCCTCGGGCTCATCACCTGGGGAGTGAGCTGCACGCTAGAACCCCCATCTCCAGGCCCCTGAAGCTCCCTCGCTGCCCACCTCGGGGAATTCGGCCTTCGGTGCGGGGTACTGCCACTAAAGGCACCCACGAGCAGAGCGGAGCCAGGGCTGGGAAGGATACCTGGGTCCCAGAGCCAGTTCTGCCGCAGCTTCCCTGTGTGGCCTTCTCCAGCCTCAGATCTCCGTGGATCCCAGGCTGAGCGTGCCCCAGCAAAACCGTCCAGACAGAATGCTCACAACGGCTTCCACTGCAGCTACCCTTCTGAGCAACTCCTGTGTTCCCATCACTTCCCCTGCTATCTCAGTGGATAGCTTATGATCCCACTGCCCAGATAAGAACAGCAGGCTTGAGAGAGGTCCCTGGACCCTAGGATGGTGGGGGAGGATGAATCAGGGGACCCCAGAGCATCAGTACGGAGGTGAGGTCTTTGGGGCCAAACAACATTCCTCATCCTACAGGTGGGTAAACTGAGGTACAGAGAGCACAAGGGCTTTGTGGGGTCTGGCAGCCATGTGGTGAGCTGGAAAAAGTGCTCAGTGTTCCCATCTGAACTCCAGGGACCCCATCTGTGGAAGGGGGTTGTGATAAGGGTAAGGTCACAGCTGTGAGGGCAGCCCCGGTCCTCAGTGGTTACGGTGGCAGAAACCAACTGAGGGGACCTCCCCTGCCCTTCTGAGGCCAGGCTCTGCCAGCTGCTCCAGGGCAGCACACACTGTCTACACTCTTGTTCACTTGATACCCACCGATGTGTCCACACAGTGGATATTCACCTCGTTATGGAGTACGCTCATCTCAGCACTCACACGTACCTCAGCCTGAGCACAGGGTGAACACGCCGTGCCATGTACACGCACCTCAGAGAGCAAGCATACCCTTTCCCCGCACACCCCTCTCCCCAAGGACACACCCCTCTCCCCAAGGATGCACCCCAGCCACTTCATCACGTGCCCACACCTCAGTGAGTGCACGATGTGAACACAGAGCGTACACACCTCCTCACGTGCACACCAGCCACCACTGCACCGCGGACACATCTCAACGTGTCCCTCCTCACCGTGTCCCCGCCTCAACACATACAGAGCACACACCTTCACTGGGTCTATATGTCACCGCGGACACCCAGGCACACGTTTCTCAGTGTACACAGCACACCCATTCTTCGCCACGCCCACAAGTGCTCACCACACTCCCCAAGTCACCGCGCCTGCACAGAGACCACGTTCTTCTCAGTTCCCACAATGCCAGTGGCTGGTTCTCGGCTGAGGGAGGGTCCCTGCCTGGGCTTCCCATCCCAGGTCCCCACCCCTGCGGCTTTCCCGTTAACACCCTCCTCCCCAACTGACTGCCCAGCCAGTCGCCAGGACCTGCACATTCTACCCCAAACCATTTGCTAGTCAATCCTTCCTGCCTGCACCTGTCCCTTGGGAAGGTGGCTTTGTATATCCCTGCTCAACACCTGTTGCTTCCCCAGCCCTTACCCACCTACTTCCTGTTGAGCAAGCAGGCAGCACCACTCCAGGGCCTGCAGGGCCACCGTTTCACGGTGTTTCTGAAGCATTTTCACGTGATCAGACCAAACCATATCATTTGAGAGGGAGCTAGGTCACACACCACCCCCTCTGATGTTTCTAAGCTAAGGAAGTAGATTGAGAGCCACAAAAGCCTTAAATATATAAAATACTGCCTAGATTTCATTTCCCTCCTATTGAAAAAGATAGCCTCCTCCCCCCATAGTCTCACTGTCTTTGGAATTTTATATGGAATGACAAGAACTCAGGTCAGACTTTGATGTTCATCCGGTTCAAAATGCATCTAATGGGGCTTCCCTGGTGGCGCAGTGGTTGAGAGTCCGCCTGCCGACGCAGGGGACACGGGTTCATGCCCCGGTCCGGGAAGATCCCACATGCTGCGGAGCGGCTGGGCCCGTGAGCCGTGGCTGCTGAGCCTGCGCGTCCGGAGCCTGTGCTCCGCAACGGGAGAGGCCACTACAGTGAGAGGCCCGCGTAACACACACACACACACACACACACACACACACACAAAATGCATCTAATGTGTTCCCAAAGGCTGGCCAGGCCTGTGCTGACATGCCCTCCAGGATGAGGGACTCACTACCTACTGAAACAGCCCCTTCCATCTGCAGGTGAACCGAAATCTACTTCCTGTAACTTTCACCCACAGCTTGGGCTCTGGTACCGGGAGCCACCCAGTTCTCAGCCACTCACCCTGCCCTTGAGAGGCCCAGCACAAGTGTAGCAGCAGAGATGTCTCTGAGCCTTCTGCCACTTGCCAGGAGTGCAGCCTTGGTGCATAATAAGTGCCTCAATAAACATTAGTGTTTGAAAGAAAAAAGCTAGTTCCCCAAACTGATTTAGGGCCTCGGGGCTCCTGCAGTCCCCCTGCTCATCTCCAGCACATTCCGCTCATGCTGACAGGAGTGTCTGCTCATGTGTCTTTCTCTCCCAGCATCCTGATAATCGGGACTATGTCTTATTTATTTCTCACTCTATTCATTCAAGGGTCCATCTGTTCATCTACCCCTCTCTCCTCTCATGTTTCTTGAGCACTTCCTGTATGACAGACCCTGTCTTGGGCCCTGGGGACACAGAGCTGCACCAGATATGGTCCCTATCCTCAAGGAGCCCCCAGTCTGGGGGCAGTACCAGGCAGGAGGCTGGCAAGCAGAATGCCGTGCAATTGGTCCTCGGAGGGGATAGAAGGCACGGCTTCCATAGTTTTCTTCTAAAGGGAAGGGACATGTTTTGGTCCCTACTCAGGGCTGGTCTCAAAAGGGTCCTAATCAATGTCTGCTGAGAGCATGACCAGTGGAAGGAATCCTTTTACTAGCAAGATACCACCAGCCACCCATTTCCTAAGCGAGTCAACAGAGGCCTGAGTGAAACAACTTTCCAAGTCCATCTGTGACAGAGCTGGACTTCAAACTGGTGCCTTCCCCACAATCCCTCCCCCTCCCCTGACCCTGGCAGGGACCCACCTGCAGGTAATGATAGGCAAGACCTTGGTGGCAGGATTTGGACTTTAGCAGGCTCTTATCCAAGGTGGCTGAGGTCTTCTGGCAGACCTCATGGGCGTGGCTGAGGGTCAGGGTGGACCAGGAGCCCCGCTTGACATAGTTGGTGTCCGCGGCCACCCCAAGGCTGGGGCAGGTGGCCGGGGGTGCCGGCGGGGGTGGCGGGGCGGTCAGCTCGGTGGTGTTGTTCTTGGCGGCTCTGAGCATGTGCCCACTGATGGTGTTGTAGGCGTGTGTGAAATAGCGTGGCTGGCTGCGTTCTGTCTGGCGGCCTAGTGTCATCAGTCCAGAGGCTGGGCCACCGCTGCGGAAGGTGCCACCCTCACCATCCAAGTTGTCGTCGGAGCTCCACCAGCCCGAGATGTTGGAACGGCTGCGCCGCTTGGGCTCCCCGGCCTTGGCCCGCTCCTTGCTCTTGGCCCTCCGGCCCTTGCCGTCCTCCAGGCCACCTTTCTTGCCGCCATTGCCGCCGACCTTGCCTGCCGTGCCCTCCAGGGAGGGCGCCTTGGTGAAGAAGAGCCGCTGGACCGAGTGGACCAGGTGGCGGATGCGGCCAGGACTCTCGCCCCGGGCCTTGGCCTCCCCGCGGGGGAACTGGAGAGTGCTGAAGCCGTCGCGGTGGATAGGCAGCTGTTTCTCAAACTGGTCCAGGAGGTTGGCGGGCAGCCGGTTGATCTTGGTGGCCTGGGCGTGGCTGGGGAAGGGGCTCTCCTCTGGCACCTCGAAGTGGGAGTTGTAGTGGATGCGGGGGAAGGTGCTGCTGGGTGGTGGCAGCTGGTTGTTGAGCGGGAAAAGCCCGTCCCCTGGCAGAGCATTCTGCCCAGGGAAGCGAGCCTCGCGGGCGAAGGCCTCCGTGGGCGATAGCAGGTAAGGGTTGCGATCAGGCCCTGCGAACAGGGGCTCGTGTGGTGGGTCCAGGCTGTCGGACAGGTGGCGGGGGCGGCTGTCACCGAGGCCTTTCATGATCCCGGCCCTCGGGGCAGGGGCCGTCGCCCTAGCGCGTTGCCCGGGTCTCCTCTCCCGGGCAGCCGCTAATCTGGGGAGAGAAGACAGACAGGCGTTAGCTGGATGTGGAGGGGATAGGATGCTGGGAAGGTCAGCCAGACCCCCGCAGATCTCAAGGTTGGGAGGATTTCTGAAGACTCCTGGCCTGCCCTTAACATTGTGGGTCGGGAATCACGAGTACAAATGGAGACCCACATACCATACGGATAAATAAAAGCGACATCTCAGGCTAGCAAGACTTTAAACAAAATACGTTCTACTCTCCTACCTTGACGAACATATTTTCACAATAACCTGGAAAGCCAGGTTCGAACTCAGACTTCTTGGTCTCCTCCAAATTCCACGGCAGCATGTGGTCAGGGGGAAGCCGCCTGCCCTCCCTTTTCCTCCTGTCTCTGACTCTGTTCCTCACCACGAGGAGCCCCACCCATGCGTGCACCCCCAGCTCACTCCACATGCCCCCCAAACAGCCACCCCTCAGCCCTAGGGCTGGTCCCACTGGCAGTGTAGGCCACCATGGGAGGATCTGTGCTGGCCCTGGAAGCAGGCCTGGGGTCTCTGGCGCAGGGAATTCCAGGCTGGGGTCTGCCCAGGCTGCAGAGTGTGGTCGAAAGGGGGATGTAGGCTCTGGGTGGGCATGTTCCCTTGGCCCCTGAACCTTCCTTGCCTCGTGGGGAACAACAAGGTTGAGAGAGGGCCAGAGAGGCCTTCTGAAGAGTGGGGCCTGGGGCCGGGGCCCCTCTTACCCAGGTCTGAGGGCAGTACTGTCCCACCTCTATTTTAGCAGAAGAATCCTTACATCAACATGTAAACCCTCTGTAAAAACCCACTCTGTCCTCAACAAAAGTCTACTGAGTGTGACCCCTGGGCTAGAGGCTGGGGGCTGCAGCCATCAGACAGGCCAACAAGCCCATCAGCCCATCCTTTGCTACTGGGATGAATCAATGACACCTGGCCTGGGACAGAGTTCCCAGCAAGTCAGTAGCAGGAGCATATCCTCAGGATGACGAGTAGGTGGAGCCGTTGTGCCTCAGTTTCTCTATTGTAAAATGGGCCTTCCAGCCAGAACCATCCTGGAAATGCCAGTCTCAAACTTCGGTAAGTCCCTTTCCTTTCTGGGCCTCAGTCTTTCCATCTGTACCATGGGGCAGAGGGGGAGGTCAGCAAGCTTTCTCAGCCCTGAACCCCACTAGTCATGCTTGGAGGGGTCCCAAGGCTTGGTCCGGCCTGTGTGCCTGGTGCGCTGAGGAGCTGCAAGGAGTTGGTACGGCTGGAACGGAGCAAGTGAGGCCAAGGGCACTGGGGACAGAGGATATCTCAGAGGGGCTGGGCCAGAGTGGACGGGCTCCGGCTGAAGCCAGGTACAGGAGGCAGAATGATGGCTCCCAAGATGCCCAGGCCTAATCCTCAGAACCTGTGATTATGATACTTCACATGTTAAACGGGACGTTGCAGATATGGTTAAGGATCCTGAGATGGGGAGATTTCCTGGATTCTCTGCAGGGGCACAACCTAATCACATGGGTCCTTGTCAGTGGGAGGCATGAGGGTCAGAGTCAAAGAGGGAGATGTGATGACGGAAGCAGAGGTCGGAGCGGTGTGGGGTCATGAGCCGAGGAATGCAGGCAGCCTTCAGAAGCTGCAAGAGGCAGGGAGTCAGATTCTCCCCTAGAGCCTCCAGAAGGAATGCAGCCCTGCGACCCACTTTAGACTTCTGATCTCTAGAACTGTAAGGTAATAAATCTGTGTGTTTTAAGCCACTAAGTTTGTGGTAATTTGTTACAGCAGCAATAGGAAACTCATACGCCAAGCATAAGTTTAGGTGTCCGAGACACCCTCCCACCCCACAGGGCAGCTCTTAAGGCAAAGTCCAGACCCCACCAAACACTGCATGAAAAACACTGGCCTAGGTGAAACCCCCATCTTATAGATGGGGAAACTGAGGCCCTCTGAGGGGAAGAACTTACCCAAGATCACATAGTGGGTTCAGTAGCTGAGGCAGGGCTGAGACCCACAGCTCTTCCTATCCCTCTGCACAGCTGCCTTGCAATTGTCACCTGGAGCTTGCTGGCCCTAAGACCCTCAGGGATCTGAGAATTACTTCCTTGGACCTAGCCATTTTCATGACCAAATGTGCCCCAAGGCTTCCCAAGCCCTGAGACTTCTGCAGAGTCCACTGGCTGGAATTCTCCCCCTTCTCTGCCAGAGCCTCTCCCTGACCCTGGGAGCCTGAGGGACCCCAATCCTGAAGTCCAGAGCATTTTAGCAATGGTCCTTGTAGCTGAACAGCCACATCGGAAGCATCTCTGCTTCCACCAGGCAACTTGTCAGAGCATTTATCCCCAGCCTGGAGAGGGAGTCTGCCGACTCACATTTTTATCTTCATTACAACAGCCACGCGTGGTGGGGGACCATTATCTCCATTTTACAGGTGGGGAAACTGAGCCTGAGAGAAGCAGTTCTAGCCAAGGTGAAATAGGTAACTCAGACTTCAGCCACCCCGTCAGTGTCCCAGACTGTCAAGTATCCTCCTCCACTCCAGCCCGCAGCAGCTCCCTCTGGGCAAACCTCTTCTTGAAGACAATTTCAGGCAAATGCAAAACTACCCGCATATCCCTCCTGCTCCTGGCCTTTTCTTGGCCTCCTTGCATCCCCTCGGGGCTGCAGTGTCCCTGGACTCAGAAGCCAGCCTCCTCGGCTCTCCAGCTGGAGAACTGTGTGTGCAGCAGTATGTCCTTGATGGCCACTCAAGTAAGGCCAATGATACTGAAAACTCAGGAGAGTTTGCAAACACAGCCCTCTGGCTCGCTGGCTTGGCAGGGGCCTGACTCCCTAGAAATACCAGAGGTGGAGAGGGTTGGTCACCAGAAGCAGAAGATAGCCGCAGAGCCCTGCCCCAGAAGTGCACACAACACTTCTCCTCCCAGACTGGGGCACCTTCTCCAGCCCTCCCAGGGAGAAGCTGGCTTCAATTTCATAGGCCAGGCACTCCCGACCCCAGGAATCCAGAGTTGCCCCAGGAGGACCATGGGAACCTGGGCCCTGAGCCTCAGACTATGCATCTGTCAAGTGGGGCCAAAGGAGGAAGGGAGGGAGGGGGCAGGAAAGTGCTTGGTGAACTGTGAAGTGTGGGCACAGCCTCATTCCCTGGGGGACAAACCCTGCCCTCAGTCCTGGTGGTCTTGATGATGAGGTCCCTTGCTGGGCTTGTGGGGGGAGGAGTTAGACAGGTCCCTGCCTTGGAGGTGCCTCTGGGATTAAAGGAGGGCAAGTGGGGGCTGCCAGCCTCAGGGAGACCTCTAGATACCAGCTAGAAACTGTAATGACCACAGGTGACCTCCGCTTTCCTTCCTGGGACTGGATCCTCATTGTTAAAATAGTCTCTGACTTCTGGGGCCCTGCGTGTCTATCCTTCTACCCCACCTTAAATGCCGGTGCATCCCAGGGTTCTGAGAAGGCCCATAGTATCCCCCTATCAGTAAAATGCTTCAATGTCACTCAGTAGGGGCTCAAGCCAGACACCTTGGCACCTCCATGAATTCTTCCCTCTCCCGACCTTCCTTGTCTTTCCCCTTGTAACAGCTCCCACTGTGCCTGGAAAATGATTCAGGCTCAGTTCCTGTGGTCCAGGTGGAGCCAGTCCTATGCCAGAGCCCCAGGGGTAGACATAGGACCCAGGCCTGGCCAATCAGAGTCCTGCATCCCTGAGTACTGACTGGCTCAGAGATGGGAACAGGATCCTTGTTAGCCAATGAGAGTCGGCCCTGGGATTATGGCTGAACTCTTGGGAAAGAAGTACCCTCCTTCCTGTTAGGGCTGCTATCTTTGTCTGAGTGTCAGCCTTGAGTCCTCTGTCAAGATTTTGCCTGACGTCTCCGACATGAGAGTTAAGAGACTTTTTGCTGAAGTCTGAGTTCGGTGTCTGTGTCTTTCAACGAGAGCCTGATACAGACCTCATGTCCAATTGGTCACTACAGCAGTGGCTGTGGGTACCCCACCCATATCTCCTGTGGCCTCATCACTGCAGTGCCCAACAGGCTGGCTTCCAACTGTCACCATGTGCATCCCTGCCGGAGGGAGGGGGTGCTTTCTGTGGCAGCTGGAGTGTGCTCTGCTCACACGTGGCTGGCAGGGACTGCCAGGGAATTACCCACCCTACCCACCTGCCCCATATGCCATCAGGCTGCAGCTCTCAGCCACTGACTGTTGGGGAGTTTGTGTATAAATACCCCAGGTCTTCCCCACTTGGGTGGGACAACTGAGGAATGGGCTCTACAGTCCTCAGTGGGATGGAGCTCCAGTTACGTACAGAGATCACTTGCCTGATAATGTTCCTTTCATTGGCCACCTCCCTTCTCTGCCTTATCTCCCCCTTCCCACACTGTGCTGCCTGTTCCCAAATAAAGTACTCGCACTTGAATCTTTACCTTGGTCATGCTTCTGAGGAACCCCAACTATGACAGCCACAGCAATTCTGCCTCAGTTATATTTTCTGTTGCCATCCCCTCTCTGTAGCCTCTGCCTATGTCACTCCCACCGCTCACCTGGAAAATCACACCAGCCTTCTCCCTGGTCTCTCTGCATCCACTCTAAGACCCTTACAATCCAGCTTGCAAATTGCAGCTGGAGTGATATTTCTAAAACGCCAAAGCAATAGTGTTCTTTCCCTTCAGTGGCTTTCCATGGCTCTTGGGACGAACGCTCGACTCTGAGCCTGGCATTCAAGGCAATTGGGGAGCTAGTCTCTGCAGACCTCTAAACTTCAGCTCCAGCCACGTGGCCTACTGGAGCTAAAGGAACTGCGAGACCAAGATTGTCGTCCTGGGGAAGGGACAGCATGAGGCCTCACAGTAAGGTCGCTCCAGCCTGGAACCCAGGGCTCTTTACTCTTAACCCCACTGGCCCTCCTGAACTAGAGGGTGTGCGAAGGAAGGGGACCATGCTGGGGCTGCGTTGCCAGCTGAGGAGTAGAGGGTGAGGAGGGTGGGGCAGCATGAAGAGGTGCCTCAGTGAAGAGTGGAGGTCCAAAAGACCCAGTGTGCTCTGGTTTCTGCCAGCTTCTCCAGCCTCAGCCTCGCTTCAGGACTGAGGCACTCACGTCTCCAGCTGCCAAGGGCACTGGCTGCTGACAGTTCACAGCCGGGTACCTGTTAAGACTTGCTCTCAGCCAAAGGGAGATGCCTCACCCAAGGTGATGCTTCTTCCCAGGGGCAGCCTGTGTCTAGTAATTGATTGATGTGCAGCCGCAAGGTCTGGTCTCCTTGTCCAATTCAGAACAAATGGGCCATCCCGGGTTTCCCTGGTGGCGCAGTGGTTGAGAGTCCGCCTGCCGATGCAGGGGACGCGGGTTCGTGCCCTGGTCCGGGAAGATCCCACATGCCGCGGAGCGGCTGCGCCCGTGAGCCATGACCACTGAGCCTGCACGTCCAGAGCCTGTGCTCCGCAACGGGAGAGGCCACTACAGTGAGAGGCCCGCGTACCGCAAAAAAAAAAAAAAAGTGCCATCCCAGCTCCAGAGCTTCCCCTGGGATTTACTGAGGGCCTCTGTTGTAACTGCATCTCCGTTCAACTCCTCCCCCTGCCCGATCCTGCGCTCCTCTCCTGTCACAGGTGTTCCCAAGAGACTTCCCATGCAAACCTCAGAGTCTGTTTCCTGGGGAATCTGACCCTAAGACAGGGTGTAACTGGGTCCTACTTCTTTCTCTCCTTACTGCGGGACGTTCGGAGATTTAATTACTCCTCTTAAGCCTCAGTTTCTTCTTCTCTAACATGGGTATGAGGATCTTTACTTTTCAGGATTACGATGAGGATGAATTGTGACGTCATACAGAAAGCCTCTAGGTGCTTGATAAATATAGTCACGCTCCGGTCCTCACCTCACTGTGCTTCTTGGGGGCAGGCCAAGGTGTCCAGTGTAGGATGCTGCACAGCTTAGTGCAAAGTGCACGCAACTGCACCGGGATTCAAACTCTGGCTCTGCTCTGTATTTGCTGTGACCTTGGACCGGTCCCTCTCAGTTTCCACCTCTAGGCGGTAGAGGGTCTGCATGAGGGTGGTCTGGGCATCTGGCTACACCGATTCCCTCTGAGCTCTCTGGGTCAGGATTCCTGGAACTCTGGGTGCCAACCCTTCAGTCACCCGACACCCAGCGGTGGCAGGAGCCTCACCTTGGGGAAGTCTTAAAATAGGCAGGCCTCAGCCTTGCAGGGGAAGCGGCTGGCTGCCTTGCACTGCCTTTGTCTCTGAGCTATACTTAGGCCCATCCGGGTGCCAATAATTACCTCTCATTAATATAAGCCTCATTGCCCTCATGGAAACGTGGAGGAACCAGCCGAGCAGCTGCCTCCCCAAGAGCCCTCCCAGCTCCACAGAGCCTCTGTGTCTGCAGCCGCTACCCCCATCTGCACAGAGCGGGGCCTCCCTGCCCTACGCCAGCTCATCCTGGAGCCAGAGTTGGCCAGTGAGCATGGGAGAGCTAATCAGGGACAAGGTCAAGAACACAACCCAGCACGGCCCCTCCTGAAGCAAAACTCACTTGATTGAGCCATTTCCCTAATCTAGAACTTTCTCTGGATCCTCTTCCCTCCTCAGTCCAAACTCCTTGGTGTGGCAATCAAGACCCTTGCTGATCTAACCCCTTTTCAGACATTACCAGCCCCATTTCTTCTTCACAGCCCCTCCCTTTTTTTTTTTTTAACATCTTTATTGGGGTATAATTGCTTTAAAACGGTGTGTTAGTTTCTGCTTTATAACAAAGTGAATCAGTTATACATATACATATGTTCCCATATCTCTTCCCTCTTGCGTCTCCCTCCCTCCCACCCTCCCTCTCCCACCCCTCCAGGTGGTCACAAAGCACCGAGCTGATATCCCTGTGCTATGCGACAGCCCCTCCCTTTAACCTGCCCAGATCTCTTACTATTTCCCACCTATATCTGAATTTGGTGCTACCCAAAAGGCTGGTTTCGTCTAAGGTCGCATTAACAGAGAAAGGGTCTAAATGAAGGGAGGGGATAGTCCTGTTCAATGCTGAGCCCTGCTGTTAAGAGAGAGAGAGAGACAGCTAGAGTGGGACATGGGAGAGCGAGTGGAGTGATAAAAGGCTGGCAATGATGTGGGTGGTACGGCCGAACATTCTGGCCAAACAGAAGTCCGTGGAGGATAGAGGCACTGCCTTAGGCCTCTGAAGGGATGATGTGTGGAAGGGAAGGACGGGCTCTGTGGGGCCTCCAGGACCTTGATGCTACCTGGGGTAGGGGTGGAAGTAGAGAGAGGCAGGCTGTGTTACACTGTGGCTTCATCTCTGGGTGACCCTCCCATTCTCCTCCCACCTCTCTTGCCACACATGCTCTATCTCTTGCTGGCTTCCCTTCCTCTGACCTCTAAATTCTAGAGGAGCTGGGTGCTCCTTGCTTCTTTCTACACACCCTCTCCTGCTGATTGCATCCAGACTCGTGGCTTTAAACACCACCTATATCTGACAACTCCAAAATTTACATCTTCTGCCCAATCTCTGTCTCAACCACCAGACTCATATCTCTAACCGCCTCCTTGACATCTCGCCCTGGGTGTCTGATGGGTCCAAAATCGAATGTCTGATCTCCCACCCACCCTGATCTGTTCCTCTGACAGTCTGGCCCAATTCAGCTTGTGACAACTCCATCCTCCTGCTTGCTCGGGTCAGAAACCTTGGAATCGGGACTTCCCTGGTGATCCAGTGGTTGAGACCCCGCGCTTCCACTGCAGGGGGTACAGGTTCGATCCCAGGTCAGGGAACTAGGATCCCACATGCTGTGTGGCACGGGCAAAAAAAAAAAAAAAAAAAGAGAAACCTTGGAATCATACTTGACTCCTCTTTCTCTCACCCCACCCCCTCATCCCATTCAACAGCAAATCCTTCCAAAACAACTCCACCTTCAAGATATCCCGCAATCCCACCACTTCTCCCCACCTCCACTGCCCTGCCCGGGGCCAGGCCCCCATTGGATCTCACCTAGACGATCTAAACTCCCATGGCCCTTAGACTCAAAGCCAATCTTTTTACTTTTCTTACTTCTTGCTTTTCCGACCTTATTTCCTGCCCCTACTCCCTTGGGCCTCCCTTCTGTTCCTTGAACACAGATCATTAACTCCCATCTTGGGGCTTTTGACCTTACTGGTGCATCTGCCTGAAATGTTCTGCCCGCCTCTGACCACGTGTCTCCTCCTTCACTTCATCCAGATCTCAGCAACACAGGCTGCCTCCGCAGAGAAGCCGGCCCTGACCACCGTCCCAAGCAGCCCCTTACCTGCCAGCCCTTTCTTCTGTATCACCCAGATTTATGCCAGTGGAACCTGGGATAGCAGGGACAGGATCTGTCTTTGTCACTGCTGTGTCACTAGCACCCAGCAGAGGGCCTGGACTCAGTAGAGACTCATCAAGCTTTTGCTAAATGAAAGAGTGGCAGAAGGTCTTGGGGATGCCCAGAAACGATGAAGGAAGTGAGGCAGCAACAGGGTGGTGAGTTTTCAGCTCACGCTAATCAAAGTGACCCTTTCCTGAGTGCTTACTGGATACCAGGCACCTCCCATGTGTGAGCTCATTTAAGCCTCACTGCAGCTCTTCCTGGTGGAGATGATGAGCCCACTGTGGTAGCCAGCCTCCAACATACACCCCGGTGATCCCACCTCCTGATATTCACGTCATGAACAGCATTGGCTGTATAACTAACAGGATATTGTGGAAATGACCGAGTATAACTTGAGGTAGGTCAGAACAGACGCTGCAGCTTCTTTCTTGCTCTCTTGGATCATCGGCCCTGGGGGCAGTCAGCCGCCATGTTGTGAGGACACTCAAGCAGCCCTAAGGAGAGGTCCATGCGGGGAGGAACTGAGGCAGTCTGCTGACAGCCAGCATTCATTTACCAGCTGCATGAGTGAGCCACGTGGAAGTGGATCCTCCAGCCCCAGTTAGGACCTCAGACGGCTGCAGCCCCAGCTGACAACTTGACTGCAACCTCATGAGAGCCCCTGGGCCAGAACCACACACTGCGGCTGTTCCTGGGTTCCTGACTCTCAGAAACTGTGTGAGATAATACATGTTTGTTGTTTTAAGCCACTGCTAAGTTTTGGTGTAATTTTTTTAATGCAGAAATAGGTAACGGATACATCCATGTTAGAGAGAAGCTCAAATGGCTAAAGTCACATGCTCTAGGCCTCACAGCTGGTAGGGGTCAGAGCCTGGTGCAAATCAATCTGACTCCTGAGCCCACATTCCAGGCTGAGGTTCCAGGATCCTTCCCCTCTATGACACCTCCATTATCCTGATGGATTCAAGGTCTGAATTGTCTCCAGCCTGTCTGTGTCCATAGCAACTGTTTGAAAAGCATGACATTCAATCAACTGGTTGTTTGGTCAACAAGAGAGCAGGCGAGGGCTCCAGCAGACACCCCGGGATCAGGCTGCTCAGGACATGTGGCTGACACTGTCCCTACCTTGGGCCCCCTCCTCTGCTCAAAGCTGAATTCCTGGGCTGCCCATCCTGTTGGTGAACTCCGGACACGGGGCCCAGGATGCAGGTGCTGCAGCTCCTCTGAGGTAAGGGGCACAGATTTCGGGCTGAGGGGCTCTGTGTGGACAGGGCTGCTTCCCGGGCCTCACTGAGACCACACCCCATTTAAACTGCCTGTCCTCAGCAGGGGCTCGGGAGGTCACAGGCACACCCTCCACGCAGCACTCACCTTTGTGTGGCAGACACAGAAAAGGTACAAGGAAACAGACCCAGACCCTCAGAACAAAGGGACTACAGGGGCAGAATCACAGAGTCATCCTTTGAGAAACCCACACAGAATAGAATCGCTTCACCCAGTTCCCTTAAACCCCTTCAAGGCCTCCCCTCGCTCTCAGGCAAAACCCCATCCTCCTCTCACCCTGACTCAGCCACACTGGTCCCCTCATTCATCATTTCTCCGGCACCCCCCCAGCTCTTTCCTGCCACAGGGCCTTACACGTGCTGTTCCCTCTGACTGAACATTCTTCCTTTCAATTCTTCACATATCTGGCTACTTCTGTTGATTTGAATCTCTGCTCAAACATCACCTCCTCAGAGGCCTTCCCTGACCCCTGTGTCCAAGGCGGTTCCTCTGTCCCACCCTCCCCTCTCTTGACCCTCTTCTCGATTTCCTTCAAAGCACTCACAGGGTTTCCAGTTATACTGCTTGATTCCTTGTGTACTTGATTAATATCTGTCTCTCCATTCTCTCTGGGCTCTGAGACGTGGGTGGGCGACCACGCCTGTTTCATTTTCAACTGTATCCCCAGTACCAAGGGCAGAGTCATCACATAGCCGGTGCACAGTAAGCAGCTGCTAAACGAATGAGGTGGTCGGATAGACAGAGCCTCAGAGGGAGAGCAGCTGGAGAGAGCTGGAGCTGCCCAGTGGGAGAGAAGGGAGTTGATTATTGGGCTGACCCATTCCCCTTTCTTGCTTCTTCTCCATGTCTGGGTCCCAGATGGGCTGGTTTATTTCTATTCCCTAGAACCTTCCTGGAAAATGCTCTGTCCCTAGCCTCCTTCCCTAGTTAATATCCTCAAAGCTCAGAAGAGACACCTCTTCCTCCAGGAAGTCCTCTCTGACCTTGCAGGTCGGGGGTAAGGCCTCCTCTGGGTTCCCCAGTGATGGGAGCCGCCACCCTAAGGGATCACAGGCCGTCCTGAGTGTTCCTCTGTACCAGAAGCAGGACCCTGCACAGAGCTGGCGCTCATAAATGTTCACGCATGAAGAGCGTGACATACATCGTGGTTTACTCAGATTCTAGCCATTCTCCTAAATCTCAGATGGCCAGTCCCGGTTTCATTCTCATAAGTGTCACGGTTTAAAGGATGAATCATATGCTTACCCCATGCAAGAGGGAACATGGGGACACAGGCAAAGGAAGAGGTGTCTGTGGCTGAGATGGAGTAAATGAGGTCTGATCTGAGCTTCTGCTCCAAAGTTCCAAGCCAGGACCCCCTCAATCCTAGGGGAATTAATAGGTCAGCCCACCCTCACCTAGGAAAATCCTGAGTTGGGGAGAGGAGAGGGTGATGATCATGACTATCCCCTCCCCTCCACCTCCAGGCCTCACCGGGGGGCTACCACTTGGCACTCCAAGCCTCGTTGCCTTGCTCCAGCCACTCCCTGCAGTGGCCCTAGGGAGGACTGAGTACAGCCCTCCCCCTGCATGCAGTGCAATATGGAGGCTGAGAATGTGGGCTCTGGAGGCAAGCTCCTTAAGTTTGAATCTTGGTGCTGTGTGACCTTGAGCTGGTTCCTGAACCTCCCTGAGTCCAGCTTCCTAAAAGCATTGTTGGGAGAGATAAGTGAGTTAATATAGCCAGATGGCTTGGCACTACACCTGGCACAGTGAGTGTCCTACATGTATTCACTACTGCTATCCTTATCAACAGGACATACCCACAGGCAGACGGGGCTGGACACCATCCATGTTTAGCTACTTAGAAGCTCAGAGAGGGAATGAGATTTGGCCTGGATCACACAGCATGTTGGTGGCAGCTGTGATTTGAACCCAGGCCTCTGGACTCCTAGGCCAGTGCACTCTGGAGGTCGAGAACCAACAAGGGCTGGGTGTGTTCTGTGCTGTGGACACTTTCTGAGTGGCCCTCTCCCTCCCTCGTGTCCCCAGAGCCCAAGTGTCTAGACCAGCTCTAGTCGTTTAATTAAACTTAAATAGAATTAAATAAAAAGGAAAGCTCAGCTTCTCAGTCTCACTAGCTACATTTCCACTGCTCAATGGCCACATTTCGCTGGTGGCTACCATATGCACAGTGCAGATAGAGACCATTTCCACCAGCACAGACAGCTGGGACAGCACTGCCTGGAACTGGATCACTGCATGTGGTTGTTGCCCATGATGCTTATGTGGGACTGGAGGGGGATAGGGATGGGGTCTCGCCCTCTGCAGTGCCCATGGAAGCCTCTCTAAAGCCTACTAATCGTGGCATGTTCAGCACTGAATCTGTCATATCTTGTCCAACCTCATCATGATACACTTTGCTGACTGGGTTCAGGCAGGGGCTGGGACTCACCCGAGGTCACACAGCAGATGGAAGCTTCCAGGCACTCAGGTCTCCTGACTCTGTACTTGCTGTGCCCCGGCACCCTGTTGCTCAGGCGGGACAGTCAGCAGTCTGACTGAGGTGCTGGTCAACAGAAATGTTTTTTTTTTTTTGCTGATGAACAAAAGCCGAAAAACCACTCAGGGATGGATGGCGGGGGACAGCTGTCCACAGCTGCAGAGCGGGTGCCCATCAGCACCATGGACAGCCCCCAAGGTCACACTGGGATGACTATATAGGGCTAAGAAGGGGGCAAAGGCAGGACTTCTCCCCTTCCCATGCCATCAGAGTCTGGAGGGACCTCAATAACCCCCTTGTCTGTCATGTCAAAGCATTACTGGTGCTCGTGGGGGCCGGGACCCTCAGTCCTGGCTGACTCACTGTGTGACCTCAGGCAAGTCACCTTCCTTCCCCACCTCGGTTTTCTCATTTGGAAAATGGAGAGGATTATCCCAACTGTGCGGGGCCCTTGTGAAGGGCCAAATGGGACGAGTTGGATAGGAGAGCGTTTGTCCACCAGGAGGTGCTAAGAGAGGAAGAAAGCAGGTATCAGATCCCATCTGACTTGAGTCTGAATGTGGCGGCACCTCTTCCCAGCAGTGGGACCTTATGCAGGTCAGCTGGCCTCTCCAAGCTTCAGTTTCTTCACCTGGGAAGCACGGATAAGACACTTCACTTGCTATCCAATGGACTATTATTCAGCCATAAAAAGAACAAAGTACTGATACGCGTTCCAGCACGGATGAACCTTGAAAACATTACACCAAATGAAAGGAGCAAGACACAAAAGCCCACATACTGTATGAAACCATTTATATGAAATACCCAGAAAAGGTAAATTAATAGAGACAGAAAGTCGATTAGTGGTTGCCAGTGGCTCGGAGGAGGGGGGAGTGAGGAGTGACTGTTAAATGGGTGCAAGATGCTTCTTAGAGGTGATGAAAGGGTTTTAGAAATAGATAGTGGTGACGGCTGTACAACATGGTGGATGTACTTGATGTCACTGAATTGCACACTCTTAAATGGTTAAAATGGTAAATTTTATGTATATCCTACCACAATTCAAAACATTAAGATACTTCACTCGTAGGGTACGTGTGAGCTTCAGCAAGAGCGTGCCGCACAGCACCCAGGAAAGGTTTTTGTAGGTGCTTGTTACAGGGACCGCCGCCCCCCCCCACCCCGACAAAACCTTTCAAAACCTTTCTGAAGCTTATTTATCAAGTGCTTCCTACATATGCATAAGCACTTTATATGAACTGTCTCATTGCATCCTCAAGTAAGCCCTAGGAAGGGCATCCCATTGTTAGTCCCACTTTACAGAGGGCACGGAAAGAAGTGACTTGTCCAAGGTCACATAGGTAGGATGTGATGGAGCTGGGATCTGAACCCAGGCAGTTTAGCTCCAGAGCCTGTGCCTCCAGTCACCTCCCTGGGCTACCTCTCAGCTTTCAGGTAACAACGTCCCGTCTGCCACCAGCTCACGGAACCCCAAGCCTGGATCAGGGGACACAACCTCTAATTGCTTGCTCACCATGGCCCTCCTGGGAGAGGTCTATTAGGGAAAGGTCATCCAAGGGACACACCGCCCTGTTCTCCAGCCCCAGAGGTCTGACTGTGGGCAGGTGGGCCCCAGAGATCACCTGCCTCAGCCTGTTTCATTCTGGGCCCTGCTGAGGGACCTTCCTTCCACATTTATGGAGCCTGCTCTGTGACTCAGACGGTTCCAGCCCTTACAGAGCATGTGGCCAAGTGCAGGAGCACAAATACACACAGCAATCAGACAACACAAAAATAAATTCCAAGAAGCATCAAAGCCAGAGTGTGCAGCCCAGTGAAAAGAGGGATTCATACTCACTGGGGCACCAGAAGGCTCCCTGGAAGAGGTGGCATTTCAGCCAGATCTCTGAGGACCAGAAAGATTTCAACAGATGAAACTAGGAAAGAGCATTTCATAGAAGGGAAAAGCGTAGGCAAATCTTGGAAACAGCAAGTTGTCCATGTGGTGGTGAGGCAGATGCCTGGGGTCAGATCGTGGGGGGCCTTGGTGAACCCCAGGGACTCTAGATTTAGACTGTAGACCATCCGCCATCAACACAGAGCAGGTGTGGCACAAATACACAATGGAATATTACTCAGCCGTAAAAAGGAACGAAACTGCGTTATTTGTAGTGAGGTGGATAGACCTAGAGACTATCATACAGAGTGAAGTAAGTCAGAAAGAGAAAAACAAATATCGTATGCTAACACATATACATGGAATCTAAAAAAAAAAAAATGGCTCTGAAGAACCTAGGGGCAAGACAGGAATAAAGATGCAGACCTACTAGAGAATGGACTTGAGGATACGGGGAGGGGGAAGGGTAAGCTGGGACAAGGTGAGAGAGTCGCGTGGACATATATACACTACCAAATGTAACATAGATAGCTAGTGGGAAGCAGCCGCATAGCACAGGGAGATCAGCTCGGTGCTCTGTGACCACCTGGAGGGGTGGGATAGGGAGGGTGGGAGGGAGGGAGACGCAAGAGGGAAGAGATATGGGGACATATGTATATGTATAACTGATTCACTTTGTTATAAAGCAGAAACTAACACACCATTGTAAAGCAATTATACTCCAATAAAGATGTTAAAAATAATAATAATAATAAAATAAAAAACAAACAGAAAAACAGATCAGGCCCCCAAAGGCCACTGCGACCAGCAATTCCACTTCCAGGAATTATCCAGCAGCCTAGCTTTAGGCACAGGAAATGAGGGTGGTGCACAGGGTTCTTCTTCGTCTTCTTTTTTTTTTTTTTCGCCACACCATGCGGCTTGCAGGATCTTAGTTCCCTGACCCGGGATCAAACCCAGGTCCTCGGCAGTGAAAGAGCAGAGCCCTAACCACTGGACCAACAGGGAATTCCCCACAGGGCCCTTCTTGAAACGTTGTTTATACTAGCAAAAGCCTGAAGACAACCCAAATGTCCATTAGGAGACTGGATAAGCAAATCATGATCTAGCATACTATGTAATACTATGCAGAATGAGGCAGCTCTAAGTACTGACATGAAAATCTCTCTGAAATGCACCAGTAAGTGGAAACAGCAAGGGCCTGTCTTAGTTTGAGTTCTCTCAGAAGACGACCCCTTGCCAATGATTTGGGTCTATTTGGGAGATGATTCTAGGAAGCACAGTGAAGGAGTGGGAAGCAAGGAGAGGCAATAAAGGATGCGTTCCTGAGCTGTGGGCAACTGAGCTCAGGCCCACGGGGGAATTCTGCGCGGCAGGGAGGACTCACATCTCAGAGTCTTCCCTGCAAGGGCCAAGGGAGCAGGGGTGTTTACTTTCCACCTCCTCCTGCACAGGCTGAGGGCTGCCTGGGGGCATGAACTCTCAGCACTTCCGCCCTCCCTGTGCAAGCTGAAAGAAATCCCTCAGCTGGAGAGGTGCAGGTGTTTCCAGGAGGAAGCAGTTGACGTGAACAAGACGGTGAGGTGCGGGAAGGGCCCCTATGGCATCTGCCACAGAAGGGTACCAATCATCTGAAAAAGGGGCAGAAGAATATTATTCATCTTTGCTTATCTGTGGAAGGGTAACCAAAATCTAGGAATGAGGTGGATGGAAGACAGGGTAGGAGGGGGACCTTTCTACTATGTTTTTTTAGAATGAAGAAAAAATAAGCCTGTTAGGTTGGAATCATTTTAGATTATTCCAGGTTGCAAAGAGAGTACAGAGAGTTCCTGTATAACTTTCACCCAGTTTTCCCTAACGTTAGCATTTTACATAACAATAGTACATTTGTCAAAACTAAGAAATCAGCGTAGGTACATTACTAGTAATGAAACTCCAGACTTCCTTATTTGTAGTTCACCAATTCCATTAATGTCCTTTCTCTGTTTCAGGATCCAATCCAGGATATCACACTGCATTTAGTCTTTAGAATTTTGATCCGGGTGAGTATATTATCTATTGCAAAAGTTTATAAAACAATAATAAACTGCAGCTCCTAGGAGTCATCTGAAAGCTTCTGAGCTGGCATGACCTGACCCGGGGTAAGCGGACAGAGTCTCAGCACTGGATGCCTGCGGGAAGGTGAGCTGGGGCTGTACAGGCAGCACACAGGGGCTGGGTTTCCCGGCACAGGGATCTGCTGGTCCCTTTTCCCCAAAAGACAACGGAAGGATGAAACCTGTAGCAGATGCCGGCAGAGCCCTGCCCATATCCCCTGGACACTCACCTCCACCCACCAAAGGCTGCCTCCTGCAAAGACTGTGACTCTGTCTGTAGGAGCAAGCTCAGCCCGGGCACAAGGCAAGCAGGAAATATCCGGGAGCTGATGCCCCCAGAAGTAGCCCTCAACCCATGATGGACGGGGAGCTAGTGGATAACCTCCCCAGGCTCCTTAGCCGTTGGGCGCTGGTAACTGTGAGTTCTGTGTTCTACTCCGTCTCCCAGGCTCCCCCGTCGTCCACAGCGGTACCTGCCTAGATAGCAATCCTTTACCGACCCCCTTTTCTTCCCTTCTCCACTCCCCAGTGAGGCTTTCCTGGGATCACCCCCCAAAAGATCTCCCTGCAATCCCTGTCTCTAGATCTCCAGGAAAACACCAACTGAGATAAAACCCAAGCCCCTCGGCCTGATTCCTAGGCTGTCCGTGCCCCAATCCGTGCCTCCTGCCCGGAAGCCACACATAAAGGGTCCTTTGGGGCTCCCCGAACACGAGAGATTCAGATGTCCACGACTTTGCCCCTGCTGTTTCCTCTGCCTGGAGTGTCCCCCCGCTGCCCCTGATTGCCCAGGAAACTCCTGCTCACGCCAATGGCCCAGCCCGAATGCCATCTCCTCTGGGAGTATTTCTCTGACCCTCAGGGGGCACATGATGCTTTAGTCACCCCTCCAGCAAATCTGGACTCCTCTCTCCTACACACTGTGAGCTCCTTGAGGGCAAAGATGCTCCTGAGTCTGACCTACCTCCCAGAGCCTGGTATACAGCAGGTGCATAATAAATGATAAATTCAGGAAGAAGTGCACACCCATTTAGGACCACATGTTAAGGGGGAACAGTGCTCACTGAGGGCCTGCTGTGCACCAGCCTCTTAAAAAATTTTTTTTAAATATATATATTTTTTATTGAAGTATAGTTGATTTACAATGTTGTCTTAGCTTCTGGTGTACAGCAGACTGATTCAGTTGTGTGTGTGTGTGTGTGTGTGTGTGTATATTCTTTTTCATATTCTTTTCCACTATAGTTTATTATAAGATATTGAATATAGTTCCATGTGCTATACTGTAGGACCTTGTTGTTATCACCAGCCTCTTTAAGACATGGTATCCTTGGGTCTCCCACCACTCTAAGGATGAAGCATCATTAATTCTGATTGAAAGAGGAGGACACTGGGGCTCAGAGGTGAGGTGCTTGTCTGGTATGTAGCAGAGCTAGGATTCGAACTGGGGTCTACTTGACTCCTGAAGGCTTTCCACTGTCCCCCCCTCCACTCCCCCCACCCCACAACTCCAGCAAGATGGAGCACGGAGCCTGCCACCTGGTCCTGGCTGGGCCCTTAACCCACGGTGTGAGCTCAGGCTGGCCCCTGCTGGCCTCTGGGCCTCAGTTTTTCCATCTGCACAACACGGGGGTTGGCTGGAATAGGAAGTCTTCAAGGTCTCTACAGCTCGCAGTCTGAGATTCTAGTGTCTGCCAGCTGGCTGCCCTGGGAGAAGGGGACTCAGCCCTGTTCCCTCCTCTTGGAGGGATGGGAAGGGAGGGTCAGGTACAGGACTTGGTAATTACAAAGCTGTGTTCCAGGGTCAAGAACCATCTGTGGTATCCGAACATCCTGCAATGAGCCATACTACCCCCATAGGTGCCCCATCACCCCTTCCAGCTCTGAGACCAAGACAAACAAGGCATGTGCACCCTGCAGAGCAGAGGTGACTCATCCAACATGACTTCAGTGGTGAACCTTTCACCCCCACCTAGTCCCTCGCCAAGATGAGGGGCTGAACAGGTAGGACAAGGGGTGAGCTCCCCACTGTGGTTCCAGCTCCCAACAGCGACCTCCGTGACCTGGGCCAGCGGCCCCAGCCTCCCCATGGACACCAATAATTTGCTTTGGTCGTTTTCTCAGCACCTTCGAGGAAGCATCCCTGGGCCCCATGGACTGTTCTTACCTTGGGCCCTTCTCTCAGGGACCAGCCTGGCATGGTTTCTTGGTCTCCCCTCCATGGAGGCCCCTGGTCTGGTGTCCATTTGGGACTGGATGTTCCAACATGGCTGTGCCAACTTTGGGGTGCCCTCACTCTACCCTCTCCCTGTCTTCCACATTTAACAGGTCATCAGGCTGTTCTAGGGTGGCAGTATCCAACACCCTAGTCTAGCCATTGCATCCCTCCCCACATCCTCTGCATGACTAGACACTCATCAGCTCTGGTCCAACAATTCCCCAGCCCCCTCCAGCCTCCCTGGCCCATCCACCATCAATTTTTTTTTTTTTTTTTTTTTTTTTTGCGGTATGCGGGCCTCTCACTGCTGTGGCCTCTCCCGTTGCGGAGCACAGGCTCCAGACGCGCAGGCTCAGCGGCCGTGGCTCACGGGCCCAGCCGCTCCGCGGCATGTGGGATCTTCCCGGACCGGAGCACGAACCCGTGTCCCCTGCATCGGCAGGCGGACTCTCAACCACTGCGCCACCAGGGAAGCCCCCACCACCATCATTATTAAAATAGCACATGCCCAGGATGTGTTCAAAAGTTAGGAAGTCTCCCTCCCACCTGACCCCCCAAGGAATTTCTCATGTGGTCTTTCAGGAATGGCCTACGTCTCTCTCACATGTGTATATAATACTTATAGTAACGAACCCTTAAACAGCCTCATCATGTGTTAAGACTCTGTTTCAAGCACTTTAAGCACATATACTAACTCTTTTTAACCTCTGACAGCCCCACGTGGCACTTAAGTACTATCAGCATCTCTATTTTACAGATGAGAAGTTGCCCAAGGTCACAGAGCCTGTCTGTGGTAGGGCTGGGATTTGAACCTAGGTCATCTAAGTCCAGAATCCTTGCTCTTAATGACTCTACATGTCTTCCTGACTCTAATCACATCCTCCTTTACCAAAGAAAGACCCTTCCCTGCCTGCTCCCCTGGCCTTCAAGGCCCTCTGCAATCCTGTCCCTGCCCACTTTTGCAGCAGCATCTCCATCCCACGCCACCCACACTTCCCAAGACACACTCCTTCCAGGCTGTTGTGTGTGCTGGTCCCTCAGCCTTGAATGCCCTTCCCTTCCCCTGGGCCTGGAGCAAGGCCTGGCTCACACATCACCTCCTCCAGAGGCACTTCCTGATCTGCTCACCCAGCACTCCTCTCGCCTGCGGCCCGGTCAGCTGTCTCTCCCTCCAGGACCTCCTGCTCCAGGCTGCTGGAGCATTTTGCCTGTGCTAGAAGGAGCTGTCAGGGTCCTCACTGGACCAGGGGCTCCCCACAAGTTGGGGTGGCAGCGTACTCATTTTTGTAGCTCATTCATTCATTCAACAAACATTTGTAAACACCTCCTGTGAGCTAGGTCAGTGCTTACCAGCAGAGCTGTCTCGTGGGGAGGCCAACGTCACACACAGAGCCCCATCTGCGTATGTCCATCCGCTCTGCAACCCTCACTCTGCTCCACCCCCTCATATGCCATCTCTCTGGAGAAGCTTTCAGAAAAAGAACACTGGAAGTGGAGATGGATGATATAGGATCTGATCTACGAGGGATTTTTTGGGGAGCAGAGGGATGCGCCAGTTGCAGCCTACCTGTCCCTAGGACTCCGGCAATGCCTCATAAGATGTGGCCTGATGCTTAGGGATGACGCCTTCTGGGGGAACATCTTGTAGCCTACCTTGGTGCCCCTCGGGGACTCTGGGGTAACCATGGGTCAGTAGGAGGAGTATGTGAGTAATGTAATGATGACGACAGCATAATAACACCAACTATGTCATTCACTGGGCACATGTGATCCACCAGACCCTTGATACATATTAGCCCATTTAACAGTCCTGCAGAGGAGGTGAGATCATGCCTCCTTTTTCAGAGGAAACTAAGCCCAGAGAAGTGAAGTAACTTGCCCAGCTGGTAAATACTGGAGCTGAGATCTGAAGCCCAAACAACTGCCCAGGTCGAGAGATATCCTGGGTAAGGGACAGTTCCTTTCTGCCAGCCTGTTCTCATCAGCAGAGCTCCAGCAGGGAACCTGGAACCGAACCGCACTGACTCAGAGCTCTTCCCACTGGGGTGATGCGTGTCTTCCTGGCCCTATGCACAGTTGTGAACGGCTTCACAGTACATCTGTTGAACAGAGATGCAGCATGACCCTGATACCTCTCTCCCCATCGCTCACTTGGCTCCAGCCACACTGGTTTTCCTGACCCTCAAACTCACCAAGGAAAGTTTCCCACCTCAGGGCCTTTGCACTTGCTGAGCCCTCTGCGGGGAATACTTTTCCCAATTCAGATCTTGGCCTCCAGGAGACCTGCCCTGACCCTTCAGTCTACAGTATGTGCTCCCTGTTTTTCTCCAACATAGCAGCCTATGTTCTTCGCAAAACTCATCTTCAAAAGCGGTCTTTGTTTACGTGTCGATTTCCTCCCTGATCATGAGCTCTGCAAGGGTGAGGACTGGCCTGTCTTGAGTGTCCCTACACCAACCACGATGCTGGCCACAGCAGCTATTTAGTGACTATCTGATGATGAACATGAGCTTCCAGTGTGCCTAGCACCTTGGTCAGCACTGTGCGGGGAGGAGAGACACAGGACAGGAGTTTTTGTAAACACATTTTGCAAGTGAGGCTGTGCAATTCCCAGGAAGGAAAAGCAAACTGCTCAAGGTCACTTGAGGGCTAAAGCAGCAGCACACGGCCCAGACCGAGGGCTCCGTCTCTCTGCTCAGAACCACCTCCTCGGCCAGGACTGTCTGGACCCACCAGGGAGGTGGCTAGATGCTGCTTGGTATTCTGCCTGGGACCGCTTGGAATGGAATAAAATATTTATCTGTGGCTGGAGGTTTGCAGACGCCATTTGAGATGGATCGCGTTTTCATGTGCCTGTGAAATCTAATTGAACTCATTGTAGGATATTTTATTTCTTGGAACAGACACATCATTTTCCCAGGGAACGGAAGCCTCTGCCACCCAGGATTGGGTGGGAGCTGGTTTGGCCTCAGGCTGCCTGATTGGCTGGACCCAGTTTGAGTCTCAGGTTCTTCTGGGCGTAGATGGCAGGAGATCTGTCTTGCCTCTCTGTGGGGTGGCCTGATTTCCTCTGATGTTCCCAGCCAGAGATGGCCAGCTTTTCCAACAAAGGGAGGAATTCCTCAAGAAAGAACTAAAGGCACATGCCCCCTCCACTCCCCACCCCCACCCCCGCCCAGTGCCTTATGTCATAGGGCCTATGACACATGCCTGCCTGGCCTTCAAATCATCTCCCGACTCTGCACCGTCTTTTCATCCCCAGCCAACCCCTCCTCTCACCCCCATTCTCCTGCCTCAGGCACTTCATTGATCTGCCTCCATGCTCCCCCCATTGTAAAATGAGACAAATCTTCCTAACACATAAGCTTCACGTTCTGCCTCCCACTTGGCATATGAACAAAGGCGAGCCTCTTCCCTCCCTGGACCTCAGTTTCCCCAGGAAAGGAAGGGGTTGGGCTCCAGCAGTCATTCCCAACCCCGTCCAAACCCATCAGACCCCAATTCCTATTTTTTTGGCCACACCACACGGCTTGTGGGATCTTAGTTCCCTGACCAGGGATTGAACCCGCACCCTCAGCAGTGAATGTGCCAAGTCCCAGCCACTGGACCGCCAGGGAATTCCCTCCAATTCCCATTTTTATAGCAAATATTTGGTAATGTCTCGCTTTACTATCCCAAAATGAAATTCATAGATAATATTACCTACCTACACATAATTAAAAAAAAATAAAATGCCCTAACTGAAATATAATGGAGACGTGAAAGGCAAGTAATTTATAATAGAGTATATTATAAAGCATAAATGCTGGGCCACAACTCCACTAGAAAGCATCATGAAGGAATCGGATGCTGGCCCCTTCACACACATAGTCAGTGACAGCTATGAATGCAGAAAGAGATGTGCTGTTGAATCAGTTACTCAAATGCCACAAGCACCAAAAGTTAGAAGAGGGCGCGATTTTTCCAAAACGGCAACCAACACTTGGTAAAGTTCTGAACGAACAAGCAAAACATATCATTTCCTTTGTATATGTGATAGATATGCTCCTGGACAATTCAGGGTATGTTAAAACTGTGCAGAAAATACTTCATGCATGTATATGAGATATACTGAGGGGACAGGCTCAGGGAATTAGAAACAGATTTTTTTTGTCTGCTGGAATGACGGGTAGGACAATTGAAAGTCATGTGGGATGCACGTGGGACAATTCTTCATTGTGAGGGGCTCGCCAGAGCATTCCAGGTCTTTGCCCTCTATGTGCTTAGTAGTGTCTGCCCAATTACTGTGGTAATAAAAAAATGGTCCCTGAAGGGCAGTGCCATCCTGTTGAGAACCTCTGGACTACAGCCTGAATGGCAGATATAAAGCTTTGCCACCACTGCTGTTTCTTGCACCCGTGGCAGACATGGCTAATCAAAAGCTCACTTCCAGGGCTTCCCTGGTGGCACAGTGGTTGAGAGTCCGCCTGCCGATGCAGGGGACACTGGTTCGTGCCCCGGTCCGGGAAGATCCCACATGCCGCGGAGCGGCTGGGCCCGTGAGCCATGGCCGTTGAGCCTGTGCGTCCGGAGCCTGTGCTCTGCAGTGGGAGAGGCCACAACAGTGAGAGGCCCGCATACCGCAAAAAAAAAAAAAAAAAAAAAAAAAAAGCTCACTTCCTCACCGAAACCTCAAATTGGCACTCTGTGCAACCCATTGGAACTTGCTCATGAGCTGAAACTTGACTCAGCGTAGAAATACCTTCAGCTCTTACAAATATTTACTGAATTGACAGAGCCGGAGAGAGGATCTGAGAGGTTCTTCTCAGCTTCAGGCTCAGGATTCCCTGCCCATCCCCAGCTCCAAGCCCACCCAAGGCTTCCCACCACTGACAGAAGACAGCCCTGCTCCCTTGGCCTGACATTCCAAGCTCTCCCTGAGTTGGTTCAACAATGACACCCACGTGCAGAGCACTTTAGAGATTACAAAGCACACAGGATCTTATTTGATCCTTACACATCACTGTGAGGCAGGCAGGGCAGGAGGGCAGGCCCATTTTATACATAAAGAAACCAAGGCTCTTTGAGTGGAAGTGACTTGCCCAAGGTCACAGAGCTGGGAAGTAGTCAGCAATGGAACCCCATTCTCATGAGTATAAAACCCTCACCTTGTCCAGCTTGTGCTTTTCTCTCCATCCTGTCTCAGGTAATCCAAGCCCAGTGACAGTGGGCCACAGGTCATTCCCCACCAGCCCCATCATACCTGGGAAACAGCAGTGTAGTGGCTAAGAGCATGGGAGCTACAGTCAGACTGTATCTGGCTGGCTTCAAATCCTGGCTCTACCACTTGGAGCTGAGTGACCTGGGGCAAGTTACTTAACCTCTCCGGCTTCTGTTTTCTTATCTGTAAAATGGAGATGATAATGGTGTCTATTTCACAGAGCTATTGAGAGGATTAAATGAGTGAATTTATATAGAACTTTTAGCATCCTGCTGGGCAAGTAGTAAGAGCTCAACAGGTGTCAACTGGAATTAGTATTATTACTCTCACAGTTCCTGCCACTGGACATGCCCTTCTGCATGTCTATGTTAGTTAAAACTGGACTCATCCCACCATCCTAGGATAAATATGTCCTCCAATAAACATCACTCCCTGACCCTGCCACCTCAACCAGATTCATCTTATCTCCCCTGGATTCCTAGCAAGTTCTATCAGTGTTTCCATGTTTTTCTGTAAGTTACTCCCTACCTCCATTCCTTTGCCCACACTGTTCCCTCTAGGTGGAATGCTCTTCCTGTCTTGCTTACCAGGCTAACACAACTTTATGTAGCATCTCCTCCAGGAGGCTTTCACTGAGACACACAGCCTGCGTCGGGAGTTTCCTCTTGGCTCCCACAACCCCCAGTTCCTCTCTCTAATGCACCAGAACTACTACTGAACCTTTAGAACACGTGGAAAACTCTGACCCGAATAATTAGAAAATACACGTTCTTTTCAAACATGTATGCAACATTTACAAAAACTGGCCATGTTTTAGGCCATAAAGCAAGTTTCAACAAGTACCAAAGAAACAGTATCATACATACATTTTTTAAAAACCATAAAGCAATAACAAAAGATAACTTAAAATCACCCATATGTTTGAAAATTTTTAAATACATACTTCTAAATAACTCATGGGTTGAGGAAGAAACCAAAAGGGAAATGAGAAAATATTTAGAACCGAATGATAATGAAAATACAATATACCGAATTTGTGGGGGACAGCTAAAGCAATACCTAGAGAGACATGTATAGGCTTAAGCGCTTATATTAGAAAAGGAAAAAAAGACTGAAAAATAGTATGATGAACATCCAACTCGAGAAGCTGAGAAAGAACACCAGAATAAATCCAAAGAAGGCGGAAGGGAGGGAATGCTCGCTAGAGTCCACATCTGTGCCCCTGATCACACGGGGGGCATCGCTGGGTCCCCAGCACAGGCTGGCCCAGGGCTCGGTGCTGGAGGATTGTATTAAGTGTCAGCTGAATGCATGCTGTGGGTACAACAGTTTTAGTTTCTCACTATTCCGTTTTCTGTGTCAGTATTTCTCAGGTTGGGTTCCCAACGTGAAAACTGCATCAGGTCACCTGGGCCCACCCAAGTCTATATGAGCTGAGGCCCTAGAACCTGCATTTCCTAACAAGCTTTTGGGCAATCCCATGTGTACTGACCTTGAGCCCCAAGGTGAGGGAGAGCAGGGCAGCCTCAGGAAGAAGTGTGAGGTCAGGTGTGTCTGTCAAGGGGACCTGCTCTTCCCTTAAGGACCCTCCACCCAGTGATGTTTTCATAACCTGCTCTACACCACTTTAGAGAAATCATGCCCCGAATCCGAGCCTCAGTTTACTTGTCTATAATAAGGGAATAAAGATGGTTACTTCCCTACACTTCCAGAGCCTCAGGATTTTTCTTCCTAGCAAATCTTCCCTGGGGCACAGGTCAACTTCCTAATACGGGGCAGTGGGGTAGGGATGGGGGTGGCGTGGGGAAGGGCGTGGTTACTGCTGGTAAGTTGTCATTCTTCAAAAGGGCTCACAAAGGCCGTCCTCATTGCTCTGAATCATTTGAATACAACAGCCTGGGGAGGGCAGGCAGTGCTTATTAGGGTCCCTATTTTACAGATGAAGAAACTGAGGCTGATTAAGGCTGGCTTTGAGGTACATGGTCTTCAATGGGTCCCTGGAATTACCCCCAAAGGAGGTCAAACCTCGTCGTCCCTATTGCTCGTGGGGTCCGGGGGTGTGAGTGAGTGAGTGAGTGTGTGTGTGTGTGTGTGTGTGTGTGTGTGTGCGCTGAAGGAGGGGATTAGGGCTGGGAGGCCCCTGGCCCCAGGCTTTCTGTTCATTCTCTTAGACTTGAAAGAGGTCTCGAGCTGGCCGAGTGACCTCCCGGGGTGCTGAGGGGCAGATGCTGGCCAAGGTCACCTGGCAACAAGGAAGTCAACCTGGGATGGGAACTCGCGGTTCCTGTTTCTGGGGCCCACCTTTCTCTCCGACACGGAGCCGCCTCCTTCCTCAGTGGGCTGGAATGCCCGCTGCCAGGATACTATATCAGTGGGGCTCCCAAGATTGCTGCATTTGCAGGTGGTGATCTTGAAGCTGGCAGGAAGCACTAGCTTGGAGCTGGGACTAGGCAGGCCTGGGCTCCAACTCCATCAGCCTGGCCAGCCTCAGAGACCCCTGGCAAATCACGGAGCCTCACAGCCTCCTCTAGAAAGTGGGGATAATCACATCTGTACCTTCCTCCCGGGACCGACTGGGAGGCTCACAGGCAATAAGGTGTGTGGAAGTGCCCAGCACGGAGCTGACTAACATTCGCTCAGAGTGAAGAACGGCGGCAACCGTGAGAACTACAGTACCGATCAGCAGGGGCCGGGCTCTGGCCTATGGGCTGTAGGTTCACTCATTCGTTCCTTTAACAGATATTGACTGAGCACCTTCTACGCTCAGTCAGTATCTGTTGACTAATCCTAATCCTGTTGCCCAGAGCAATCAAGGCTCTGGGCTACAGAAGCACAGACCAAGCTCCTGTCCTCACAGAGCTCACATTCTGGGCGGGGGGTAGGGAGCAGACAACAGAGAAATGTACATCATGTAACGTCAGGTAACGATACCTACCTGGAAGCAGATTAGAGCAGGTGAAGAAGAACAGGTGTGATGGGTGGTCAGGACAGGCTTTCTGGAAAAGCAATGTTTGGGCAGCAGTGAGGGGTGAGCCCTGTGGATACTTGGGGAAAGAATATTCCAGATAGAGGAACGGCAGGTGCCTAAGTGGGTATGCAGCTGGTGCCGTGAGTGTGAGAGAGCGTGTGAGCGTGTGCGAGACCATGAGTACTTGGGAGCGTGTCAGAACGTGAGTGTGTAAGAGAGTGGGTGTCAGAGCACGTGAGTGTACTGGGTGAGGGGCTTACTGTGAGGCAGCCAGTGTGGCGGGCGCAGGAGTGAGGCGGAGTGTGCAGAGGACGCCAGAGCCTGCAGGGTCCCGTGACTGGATCCCCCAGGGGAGCCGTCATTATCTCCTAGCCGCACACCAAGGTGGAGGAAGTGGGGTGTGGCCCCGGCAGTCACAGGCCAGCGCCCACTCTCCACGTGGCCTCCACGAGCGTGGCTGGCCCTGAATGAGAGGCATGTCTGGGGAAAGGCCCCTGAACCCCAAACTTTCAGAAGCCAGAGCCCTGCGGATATGGGAGGGTAGAATCTGGGTCACGGAGAAGCCAGGAGGGGAGCCGGCAGGGGTGGAGAGGCAACCCACCTGGGCTGGGGCGGTGGCGGAGGCCTCTCCATGGAGACAGCATTTGGAAGCACCACTGGAATTACTCACGGAGGCCCGTGTGCACACGTATGTGCACCCAGGGCCACGTGCACACACGCGTACCCTGGAACCCACGCAATCCCAGCACATCTCAGAAGCAATTAATGATTGACGTCACGCCCCGGAGGAGATGGGGGCCTGGAGTCTGTCTTAGGAGGAGGATGGCGGACAGGTGCCCAGGAGGACCAGCAGGGCTAGGGCTCCTCTGTTTCCCTGCAGCCCCACACCCGCACAGGGCAGAGGTGCTGGGCAACTCCCCCAGGCAGAGCTCCAGTGGCCCTATTCTGCATTAGGCTCCGTGGAAACCAGGAGAAACGTGGCCCCTACCCTTAGGGACAACCAGTCTCTCAGGGAAGAGAGGTCATAAACATAACTACACAGATGGATGACAGTGATGGCAGTGACCAGAGCTTGGGAGAAGGGGCAGGTGGGCAGGCATCTGAGACTCAACACATTTGAACTGAATCCGGATCTCCTCTGGCAAACCTGTTCCTTCCGTGTCCCCATCCTAGGGTCAGTCTCCAGCACCTGGGCTGGATGCTGTGGTGTCCCTGCTCCCCCTCTCTTACTCCAATAGCCCCCCTTCCCTGTAGCCCACTGGCCAGGTCTGGTGGTTCCACCTCTGAGCCAATTATCAAATCTGCCTGTTTCTTTCCATCCCTGCTGCCTCAGCCCTGGGCCTGGCCACCAACACCTGTCAGGAGGGTCACAGCAGCCCGGCCCCTTCAATCCATGCCCCCCTGGCCAGGCCTCCTAACCACCCCACAGCCTCCACGGTGGCCACAGGATTCAGCCCAAACTCTGTGGCCCAGTAACACCACGTGACATGTGTTACATGTGACATGACCCAGGCAGTTTCTCCAGCATCCACGGCCACTACACACCCAGGCTTCTGACATCACGACAGCCTGTGGGCGTCAAGCCTCCAGACCTCTACTCAGCAGTGCCCACTGCCAGGAGAGCCTTCCCCTCTGTCTGCCTGGCTGATCACATCCTGGCTTGCCCCAGCTTCTCAGCGCAGTTCTGACCAAGTGTGGGCTGATTCTCCCTTCCCTGGGCCATGCTGCCCTCAGCCTCCTTCCTCCAACCCAACCATTCATCATTTTCCAAACACGCGTCAGGCCCTGTCCTCAGAGCCTCACATGTATCACCTCTTATCCTCTGCACGGCAACCCATTTTACAGATGAGGACACAGGTTAAGTGACCTGCCCAAGACCCCACAGCAAGTACCAAGTGGAGTTGGGATTAGGATACAAGCCCATCTGACTCTAAAAGTGGATTGTGAAGACAGCAGGGATCACGCTAGGCATTTTTCCTCTGGGTCTTTAGAGCCCAGCACACAGGACTGGGCTCAACAATCAATGTTCCAAGCAGAAGCATTGGGATAAGAGGGCAGAAATTACAAGGAGAAAGATTTTGGCACAAATCTAAAAAAAATGCCAACAGTGCAAGGAGCTGCCCAAGAGATGGTGAACTTGAATGCAAGCAGAGGCCAGAGGAATGCTGGCAGAATTTGAGGAGGGGGTTCTGCCCCAGGAAGAGGCGGCCTGGAAGACCTCTGAGGTCTCTGACCTACTGGGGAAGGTGGTGTTAGTACAGGGGACCGTTTAGGGGTATGACCCCAAGTCACTCCCTGCCTATCACCCAGGCCCTAAAGCCCACCATGGAGCCTTTGCGACTCATCGGAAGGACAGCCTTAAGCTGCCTCCTTCCCGGGGTGATCTGTATTTTAACTGAGATTTCTAGACAACCCAAATGGTGTACCTTCAGGCCCTGTGACAGGCTGTGGGAAAGGGATAGTAGGGCCTGCCCACTTGCTCACGTGGCACTGGTTATGGTGGGAACAGTTCTAACACCGAGCAGACCCCCTCTGTCAGGCCTGTGCTGAGCACTTTGCCCCTCACTGAATCGCACTCCCAGCCCACAGACTCAAGGGCCATTGTTCTATTTGCAAGACAAAGAGACCTGCGCTTAGAGATGGGTAGTGACTCACCGGCAGGTGCACCCGGGCTGAAGGGGGGTTGCTGCCCGCTTCCAGCGCCCGGCCCCTTCTGCTCTGCCAAGGTTGGTTGCTGCTGGGAACAGTGTTCTAAGCCTGGTAGGGCCCAGGAGAGGGGGCAGCTCCGAAATGCAGGAGCTGTGGCTTCGGGTGGACCTTGATGAGGGACCTTGCGGTGGGTGTGGTTTGAAGTTTCGGGGGCTTTAGAGAATGAATAGAGTGGCTCTGGCCTTGGTCCCTGGGGCTGGCTTTGTCATGAAGGACACAGATTTTATAAATATCTCAGCCTTCACCATGGATCACATGGCACGGGGAATTAGCTTGGAGGCAAATTGGGATGAGGGGGAGGGAGGGTTTCAGCTGTGCTGGCAGCCCATTTGGGGGAGCAGAGTTCACAGTCAGAGCAGGCGGGACTGCATGGCTTGTCGGTTACCCATCGATACTGGTGCCCACGCCACTGAGGCCAAGGCCAGGGAGTGGGGGCCAGGTCTTTTAGGCAGAACCCTTAGGGCACAGTCTGAGTCAGGAACCACTAGCCTTCACGGGGGGGGGGGGGAGTATCCTCAGCTGAGTTTCTGGCAGTTTCGGGGGGAAGGGCCAACCCCAGCTATTGATGGGCTCAGCCTGGAGAAGGGATCAGGATTCAATCTTGGAGTGAGGTCAGGGCCCAGTGTGGGGCTAGGGTCAGGATACAGACTGGGATCAAAGTTGGGCCTCAGTGTGTATCCAGGACTCCCCAGGTGGGTACTTCACCTCTGATACCTGAATCTTACTTAGGGACAAGTCAGTTCTCTTGCAATGACACAGAGGCCCAGGAGCCAGGACTCTGCTCTGTCTTAGGGGAGGAGCTGTGACTGTGAGAAATTCAGTTAGACTAGAGGGGAGGGCAGCGGAGGTAGCCCCCCTCTCTTGGGGCTGCCATTCCAGGCCTCTGTAAGCCACAGCGTGGGAGTTAAATAGAAGGGGACACCACGTGACAGGCAGTAGGTGGTTAATGACCCTGTAGGAGGCGAGCCAGAATCCAGAGAAGGCGCCATGGTGGGTAAGGGTGTGGGGAGGGGGAGAACTCGCCCTGGGCAGGGAGGCAGGACGCTCGGGCTTGAAGCCTGCGATGTCCCTGCCTCTTTGTGAGAATTCAGGCTCATCCCTGCCTTCTCTGAGCCTCAGGTTTCCCTTCGCGGAGAAGACAGTTGAACTCGGGTCTCTAAGCTCTCTTTATCTGTGAAATGCCATGAATAGATGCTCCTTCCCCAGGCGGGACCTGGTGGGGATCTCATGACCTCCACATTCATCTCCAGTGGTCAAAGTCTGACCTGGCCTCTGAGGCCCCAGGGCAAATATCACTTCCTCCATGAAGCCTTCCCCCACTGAAATTCGCTGCCCCTTGGTCCAGTTTGCACATTTCTGAGCCCCCATTTCAGCCGGGAGCCCACTCTGCCATGCAGTAGGGTCGGAGTGGTCCCAGCTCTCTCCCCCACCAGACTGGGAGGCCAGGACCTCAGGCTCCACCACCCACCCCTTGGTATCCTGACCTTCAGGGTCCCACAGTCACAGCCCTCACCCTCAGATCCTTTGGAGACTAGAGCTGTAGCAGCTCCCATTGTTACTGTACTTATTGTATGAGTGGCACTGCAGACTTGGTCATTCTGCACACACCTGAGCGATTAATTGCCTTCTTTCCCTTTCAAGGGCACTGTGAGTCATGCGACGTCTTGTAGTTCTCTTTTTTGTCTATTAAGAAGCTCAGAGGCAAATTTATAGTTTTGCCATAAAAATAATCCAAAATTATACTTTGGATATTTCCAAAGTATAACCTGGAATTATCTCATTACTGTCTCTATTTGCTCTTCATCTGATCTCTTATTTATTTCTTTTTCTTACTTAGACAAGGGAATTTAAAAAAAAAAGAAGAGAGGAAGAAAAGGAACAAAGGAATGAATCGGGGAAATCACAGCTTAGACTCACAGCTGTAAATGATAAATACTGAGTTCATACAGTAAGAGTGCTTTGCCCGTGACAGGGCTCAGTGAAGCTCATGACCTGGCGTTCATTATCTCCTGCGATCCTCACCACTCCCATAAGGAAGGGGTAAAACCAGCCTGCTTAACCACTATGCTTTCTTATCTCCCCAGCCACAGAACACTGGGATCTCTAGGTTGGAGGGGTCCTCAGGTGTGTCCACAGCTGTGAATTCAGGCCCAGTTCAAGGCCTGACTCAATAAATATTTGCTTTCAAACTTTCCAAAGAAACTTTAAAAATAAACCGTTGGGCAGTGGCCAAATATTAAAAATGGGTAAGCCTGGAGCTGCCATCGGCAGCTCCACAGCCCCGAGGCCAGCCAGAGTAATTCCACCCTTCCTGAACAAAGAGACCTCTGTGAGGTTGCTTACGGTACAGTGAGTGAGAAAAGAAGGCAGAAACACCCAGTGTCCAACAGTAGAAGACTGGGAACATAATCTCCATCGAGCCATGCTGTGGAATATTATGCAGCCATGAAAAAGAATAAGGTCCATTTCTATGTACTGACCTGAGAAGAAATCTCCAAACCATAGGATACCTGAAAAAAGCTGGCTGTAGGTCAATTAAAGCATGGTTCCATTTATGAGAAAAGCACACAAAATAAAACATCTATGCAATTGCAGTGAAAAAGACCTAGGAAGGTCTTTTTACACCTCTAGCTTGGATCCCTCCCCTGAACTCTGGACTCATGTATCCAATTGTCCACTCAGCATCTCCACTTGGATGTCTAACTGGCATCTTTAACTTGACATGTCCAAACCTGCACTCCTGACCCCGCAAACCTGCTCTCGCCACAGTCTCCCTATCCCAGGTGCTGGTAGCTCTACCCTCCTAATTGATCAGACCCAAACCTTGGATTCAGCCTTTGTTATCCACACAACGAGCCCAGCAGCAAATCCTGCCATCTCGTTTCCCAGGCAGAGGAAGCAATGGTGTTCTTTGCCCTGGCCAGAGCCCAACTAGGTACTCCTTTCAACTCTGGGCACCTCTCCTGACGGATGGGCATGGGACAGTGACTATCACGAGAGTCACAGAGAAGGAATAATCACAGGAACAATGTTAACAGTTATCACTTCTTGAGCAATCCCACCAGGCCCAGGACTTGTCATGCTCCTAATCATTTATATCTCTCTTGACACTGTGAAATGGAGGACGTATTATCACCATTTAACAAATGGGGCACAGAGAGGTTAACTGACTTTCCCAGAGTCACACAGCTACTAGGTAGGAGGGCAGGAATTCTAACCCAGTGTGTCCAATAAAAATCCAGAGGTGCCTGACAGAATGCCATGTTATGGATTCCATTCTTGACAGCAAAGCAGAGTGGAAAGAGATCATGAAAAAGAAGAATCAAGAAGTGGGGGAGGGGCTTGTCCTATCAGAGATCAAACCACATTAGACAGCCATTTGTGGTGGTTCTCAACAGCGGGTGGAACTGCCCTCTTAGGGCATATGTGGAAACAATCGGGGAATTTTCGGTTGTAACAATGACTGAGGGGGACGAGGGGAAGGTTCTACTGGCGTTGAGTGCCGAGGATTGGATCGGGGATCCTAAAGAACCTATAATGAGCAGGGTAGTCCAGCCCCCAAAAAGAATCGTTCTACCCCCAAATACCAACAAGTCCCTGTTGAAAAAACAATGAGATACAGTAATTAGTGTAGAATTCAAATAGACAAAGGGGTAGACAAGGAGATCAATGAGACACAGCAGAGCTCCCAGAAATAGATCCATAAATACATGGGCACTTAAACATTAAACAGAGACGGTATTTCAAGTTAGCAAGAAAAGGATGGAGTATTTCACTAATGCTGCTGGGACAAGCTATCCATATAAACACGAAATCAGATTCTCTACCTCCTACCACATGCAAAGCTAAAATTCCAGATAGATGAAAGACCTCAATGTGAAACATGAAAAAAACCCAACTTTAAAATTATTAGAAGGAAATATAGCATATCTTTATGACCTTCGGTGGGGAAGTTGTAAACAAAAGCAAATAAAGGGCAAAATGATGCTTTGCTACATCAAAATTTTAAACTTCTGAATGAAGGAGACACAAAATTAAAAGAAAAGCAACACACTGGGAGAAAATATTTGCAACAAACATAACAAGGACTGAGATTCACATACATAAACCTCTTTAACAAATGAATGAGAAAAAGATAAGTGACCCGTAGAAAACTGGGCAAAGTATATGAACAGGCATTTTGCAGAAGAGGAAATTCAGATGACCATTAAACATATAATGAAGCTCAGCCTCTCTGATAGTCGGGTGATGCTAATGAAGATGAGATGTTTTCTTCCAGCAGATTGGCAAAATTGAAGAGTGATAGATCAACTGATGGGGAGGTGCTGAGGAAATGGGAACTCAGATACGTCACTAGCAGGAGTGCAAAGTGGCATAACCACCTCGGAGGGCAATTTGCAGTGTTTGTTAAAACAGAAAATCCTGCTTCCAGAGAAGCATTAACACACATCTACAAGGAAGTTCATGGCAACACCGCTTGAGGTGAAGAACTGGAAACGTTGAAATGTCCACCAGAAGGAGGATGGACAAAATGTGGTAACAACATATAATGGAACACCGCTCAGCAGAAGAATGAACTACAGATACACTTGAACTTGGATAGATGTCAAAAACATGGACAAAGCAAAATGCAAAGATAATTCACTTACTATGACATAATTTATATAAGAAAATCATTCAAATAACACCCATGAGTTTGGGTCCGTGAAAGCTCCCTCTAGTACCTGGGAAGACTTTCAGCATTTTCTCCCTCCCTCCCTCACTCCCTTCCTTCCTTCGCTCCCTCCCTCCCTCCCTTCTTCCCTTCCTTCCTTCCTTCCCTCCTTCCTTTCTTCTTTTATCCCTCCCTCCATCCCTTCCCTTGACATGCTTGCCCTGTGCTGACAGGTGCTGGAGATGAGGCCAAGGCCCCAGGTTGTACCCTTGCCATGAAAAGCATCCCACCATGACCCCTGAGCCTGGCCCCAGACTAAACCCTCACCTCAGACCCCATGTCACATCACCTCTCGGGGGCTGTGACATGGACATGATCCTGCGTCCTGCTGGTTTCCCAGGCTGTTGAGAGCTTCACAGGAGCGTGTGGATGAGGCGGGCTTGTGTCTCATAAAGTGCACCAGCTGACACCAGAGTCACCGAGGAGAGCGGCTGGTGGTGCTAAGTTTCTTTTATTTATTTATTTATCGGTACGCGGGCGGGCCTCTCACTGCCGCAGCCTCTCCCGCTGCGGAGCACAGGCTCCGGACGTGCAGGCTCAGCGGCCATGGCTCACGGGCCCAGCCGCTCCGCGGCATGTGGGATCTTCCCGGATCGGGGCATGAACCCACGTCCCCTGTATCGGCAGGCGGACTCTCAACAACTGCGCCACCAGGGAAGCCCGGTGCTAAGTTTCTTGCCTCCCTTCCTCCACCACCTCGTCCTCCTCTGTTATCCCTGCATCTTTCCCTTCTTTCCTTCTTCATTTGCTTTCATGTCTTGGAGCCAGGGTAGGGTGCAGGGGGAGGGTGCAGGCAAATCTCTGGGCCCACGAGCTAATGCCTCTTTGTCTGGGCTGGGGAATTCGATCCCTAAGGCCATAGGTGGCCATAAGAGCAGGTGGCCACCTCTTCCCAAAAGCCAAACAGGTGCCAAGGACAGCAGCCATGGCCGCATCCGGGGCCTCAGAGGGCCACACAGGGCCCTGGGGAGAGGGTGCTGGAGGACGGACTAATCGGGCATGACGGCAGCCCCGTGGGCGCATTAAGCTTGGAGCTGTTAGGGCGGCTGGTGGAGGAACAGCCAGGGCTGGCCCAGCCACAGAACCCCCCAGGGACACTTGGCTCTGGGGCTCAAGTCTGCTTGCCTGAAGGAATGTCCATCAGCTGGGGCTGCCAGGGCTGCCCCAGCCTGGCTGCCAGTCCCGCTGGGTAGTAGCAGTTCTAGGCCCTTCTCTGTATCTTCTGATACTTGCTGTGCTGCCTGGAGGCAGGGAGCTTCTCTCCCTTCTCTGGGTCTAATTTCTACTAACAACTAACCTGTCAGCTCTTTCCTACCCACTGTCTCTTCTGATTCTCAAGACCACCCTGTAGGGCAGTGACTACGGCACTATTTTGCTCTGCTAAAAATGGAGAAACAGGCCCAGAGAGGTTTAATGACTTATCTGAAGCCACACAGCTCACAGATGGCAGACCCAGGACTTGAGTTCTGGGCCTCTTTGACATCTAGTCCTTGTTTGTGATACAGTGCCCTCCCTGAAGCCTAGGCCAGTGGTGAGGGGAGGGTGGTGGCGCCATAGTCCTGGGAAAGGAAAGATACTAAAGGAAGCCAAACATCATCTGAGTCCTGCTGCCGACCCTATGCCCCCAGCGGGTCACGTCCCTTCTCTGGGCTGGACCAGATGACACCCAGAATCCTTTCCAGCCTTGATGTTCAAGTGCGTGGTTTCTAGTCTTCAAGGGTTTTTTCAGCTCTATCACGTTCTAGCTAGGTAACCTTGGGAAGTCTCTCCTCTCTGCTCATATAGCTATAAAATAGAACCAGTCACTCCTCCCTGGTGTGCTTGTGGGGGTTTGTCAAGTGCCCAGCACAGGGCCTGGCACGTAGTAGGTGCTCAGTAAATGGGCATCCCCTTCTTTTCCATACAATCCCTGAGCCCCTCACACCCTCTTTCAGATCTGGCTCCAATCTCACACCTTTAAGGAAACCCCATAAGATTCTAAAAGCATATACTTAACAATCCCTTCTTGCCTTCCTCTGTGTGTAAGACTAAGGTCACCCCATCCACTCATCAGTTTACAAAGTCCAGCCCCACCCATTAGCTTGTGTAGTGCTACCAACAACCTTCCTATTATGACTGAGGAAACAGAGGCTAGAGAGAGACAGAGTCCTCAGTTCACTTAAATTCTCTAGGATTCAGTTAGCTCACATCTAAAATGGGGATACATATTAGTACCTTTCCTGCAGTTTGATGTTTAGAAATAAAACAGCGTAATACGTTTAAGTTCTTAAAAGAGTGCTTGGTAGACAGTAACATGGTCCCGAATCCTACCGCAGATACTGCTTGGATTTTATCAATGCCAAGGCCAAAGCCTCTGATGTCCCAACTGGGTTCCCAGAAAACCAGTCCTGGAAATGATTCATGAGAACTCTCTGAAGACAGAACCATGGACAGCATCCCCAAACACTGGGACAGGGCCAAACCCTCTCTTCAGCACCACGGACAACACTCCTGCCATCCATGTCAGGGACAAGGCAACCATATCGTATGCACTCCAAACAGCCCAGTGCCAAGGTCGGTGACAAAATCCCCACCACCCATGCTGGGGGGGGGCAATGAAAGCCTCTGTTTTCCAGCTTGTTATCTGCTCTGGAATTTGTAAGGCCCAGAACAGGCTACTTCTTTTTCTATTTCCATTTGTAGTCATCTATGCCAACGGCCTGTTTTCCTGTTTCTCACCCAGTGATTGGGGTACCTCAGGAAGGCTTTCTAGGGGTATTCGGCTGGGAAAATCCATATTCCTAGGCCAGGAGAGCCTCCCAAGCCTTTCCTTTTTTTCACTCCTGGCCTAATTTCAGACACAAGTAGTGATGGCCACCAGGCAGAGTGTCATGGCCAAGGGTGGCAGCAAGGGCCAGGCCCATTGCCACCTCATCTCAAGGGCTGGGCTCGTTGCTCTACTCTCAAGATACTGAATAAAGAGGAAAAGCACTTCTGAGTGGAGTGGATCCCACTCCATCACTCATCTCTGAGGCCACCTTCTATAGGCTCCTTGTCCATTTGATGAGGGCTAGATTCCTGCCCTACCCACCTCCATCCCTGACCTCATAGGCTACCTACATGGTCTCAGAGCAAGCATCATGGGCTGCCTCGGGCCCTTCTTCAAAGATCTGCAGAGTTTCAGTTCAGCAGGGACTCAAGAAAAGCCAGAAACTCAGTCCTTCTGAGACAGCAGAAGGGGAAGATGAGGCCACAGAAGAATACCAGTGCCCTCCTCTGATAAACAGGAAGAAGGCCACCTTCTCAGAGTTGTGACAAAATGAGGTGGTGTGTCCAACACTGAGCCTGGCGTACAATGGGGGCTTAGTAAATGTCCATTCCCCCTTCCCAAGAAGGAAAATATAACGATGGTAACGATGATCACTACCAATATTGAGCGCCTACTACATGCCAGGTGCTGGGTCAAGGTCATCAGAGGCAGGAAAGGCAAGGATTATTATATCTATTTTGTTAAGGAAACCAAGGCTCAAAGTGGTCAAGAAATCTGCCGAAGGTCACATAACCAACCAAATGACAGAACCAGATCTCCACCCTCAAACTCCAGGCTGCTTCCCCCTGCCTCCAGGAGATCTCTGATAACTACAGTCATACTTCTCACCTGGGGGACCCAGCACAGCCCATTTGCTACCTGTCCACATACAATGTTGGACGCTCCATGCCCAGCCACTTGGCTGTTGTCAAGCTGCTGGGCCCAGATACTGGAGCAGGTGAAGATGGGAGCAGAACCCAAACCCCTTGCCCTCTCAGGCCCCCAGCAGATTTCAAGGGGCTCAGATGCAGTCCCCTCCCCACCCTCTCCTAACATGGCAAGCTGGCACTAGCCCACCTGCCTATGTATTGCCTACATGCCCAGCATCACTGAGATCCCACATAGGGCCCCTCACACTTGCCATACAGATGAGGACACTGTGGCCCAAGGAGGGGACGGGACTTACTCCAGGATACACGAACAGATGTGATCTCAGGACTCCAGACTCCTTCTCCAGTGCTCTTGAGCCTAGACTGTGGGCTCAATGGAGGCAGGAGCCACAACACTCTCGTTCACTGCTAGGTCCCCAGCACCCACCTCAAGGCCTGGCCTGCAGCAATTTTCTTTCCCCACTTCTTCTGCGGGGAGGGGCGATGTGTCACCCGCTTTCTCTATCCAGTCCAAAGAGCCTTGCACACAGTAGGCCCCTAATGAGTAGTTCTTAAATTATTTCATTCATTCAGAACTCTTTATTAAGTGCTTAATGTGTGTCAGGCACTGTTCTAGGTGGTGGGACCACAGCAGTAAGAAAAAACAGACATAAGTAAATGGACATTCCGATCCTCCTGTGACACTGATTGGACTGGAGTGAATCTGCCTGTTTCCTTGCCTGTTTTCCCTACTCTTTGTGGAAAGGGCAAACATTGTCCCTGTCATGTCTCCAGGACTGTATACGGTGCCCAGAATACAATATATGCTTGCTGAATCAATGAATGAGTGAATGAATACAGTAGGGCAGTATAATAAAGGAAGCCACCATATACTGAGAGGGTGCTCTATTCCAGGTGCTAAATATTTTATACACATTAATAATCTCGCAGAATCTTCCCAACAGCCTCTGTGAGGTGGGCACTTTAAAGTGGATCCTGCTAGCCGTTGTTTCTTTTTGCCTAATTAGCAGAAGTGTCCAGTTAGAAATATTCACTTCACCAGCTGCCCTTGCAGCAAGGATGGCCATGTGACCACATCTGATAAATGAGATGTAGTCAAAAGTCCACTGAGTGGGGCTTCTAGGAAATCGATTGTTTTCCAGATTTTAAGAAGGGTAGATTCAGAAAGCATGCAGTCTTTATTTCCTTTGTTCCACCTGGAATTCAGATGCATCTGGAGGTGGAGCAGGCATGAGAACAAAAGACACACACTAAGGATGACAGAGGCCTGGGCCCTTGACCACTTGCTTGACATGCTGCACTGGCCCCGGCCTGCCCCTGGGATCCTTGTTACATGAGAATAATCTCCTGGGTGTTTGTATCACCGTTATTTTCTTTTTTTCTTCTGTTAAATGCAGCCAAATTCAATTCCAATTGATTCAGTATTATAACAAGTGAGGCTCAGAGAAGCCAAGTGATTTTCCTGAAGTCACACAGCAGGTAAACAGATCTGGAATCGGCCTCTAGGTCTAGTGCAGGTAAGTGCCTCAGCCTGTGCCCACTCCCTCACCTGTATGCTGTCAGTCCCAGGCCTGACACCCCACACCTAGAACTTGGCTCTCCTCTAAGATTCTTCCTGACCACTCTGGTGTCTGGCTTTAAGTTCCCCCATGTCTCCTCTCTCACCTGACTTCACCTCTCAAGTACACCCAGGTGCAGATCCTCCCTTGCAAACGGTCCTGTCTCAAGTCCCAGGATTCTGCTCATCTCCTGACCCCAGTGAACTGCTCTCTCCCTCCTCTCTGCTCACCCACTTCTACCTGGCCCAGAACAGTGTGCACAGCGGGCTGTCAATCAGTCTTTGCAAACGCGTGTCCTGGTTTCCATCTCTTCCCCACCGGGCTCCTGCACCCGCCACCAGAATGACCGTCCGCAAGAGCAGTTCTGACTGGACCTGGTATCCAAGGCCTCCAGGATCCAGCTCCTGCCTCTTTCCCTACACTCCGTCTGCCCCCTGTCCTTTTACCCTGACCAGCATTTGCAGGGTCAGCTCCAACTTCAGATCACAGAGAGGCCCCCTCTGCCCACCCTGCCTCGAGTAGGTACCCACCACCACCAGCCCATGCCACCTCCTCTCTCAGCCCCTTGGTCAATTTGAGCACAACCTACAATCTTGTTAGTTTGCTGTTTGCCATCTACAACCTCCCCCCATCCCCAGGAGAACCAGAGCTTCTTGAGGGCAGGAAGCAGGCCCATCTTTTCGACCCGTTTCCCCATGCCTGGCATGAGGCCCAGTACTCAGGCTCAATCAGGAGGTGCTGAATGGAGCTCAGACTTGCTTCCCACGCCTTCCCGCCTCCCCCTTTCTACTCCAGCCGAACAGCACTACTCAGGCTTCCTGAACCCTCCTATTGCTGTCAATGCCCAGAGCTTCCCCCCAACTCCGCCTCCAGCCAGGCCTTCCTCTCCCTTCCGTCCATCAAAACCAAGCTGTTCTGTGTCTCATGTCCTCAGGATGTTGCTTATATCTCAGCACCAACAGAATTCAAGCAGATGGGCATTCCAGACTCCAGCGGGGGTGAATGAAACTTTGGGACAGAGAGCGTGTGTGCGTGCGTGTGTGTTTGTGTGTGTATGTGCATACGTGCTGGAGTGTCTGGCCACCTACACTCTACCCTGGATGTGGCAGCCTCTGTATGTTCCTTTTCTTGCATTTCTGCCTCTGGTCACCACTATTGGAGCTCATTTTGAAACGCTCCGATATTCCCTAGGTAGCTGCCACTGTAAGAAAGAAGAAGAGAAAAAAACAGCAATGTTTACTAAGCCTCTACTATGTGCCAGGCGCTGCTCTAGACCAAATAATAATGACGACGATGACGATAATGACGATGATGACAGCAGTGAGTATTTGTTGAGCACTTAGCACGAGTCTGACACCATCCTAAGGGCTTCTACTCAGACAGATGCTATTATTATCCGCATTTTACAGATGAAGAAAAAGAGGTTCAGAGAGGTGGAGCCACCTGTCCAAGGTCACAGACACATAAGTAGTCTTCTTTTTCTTTCTTTCTTTTTTTTTTTTGGCCACACTGCAAGGCATGCAGATCTTAGTTCCCCGATCAGGGATCAAACCCGTGCCCCCTGCAGCAGAAGCACAGAGTCTTAACCACTGGACCGCCAGGGAAGCCCCTAAGTAGTCTTGAGTTCGGGTCTCTCTAAACCAAAACCTGCTCCTCTGAGAGGCTGATCTGGCCACACCCAGGGGCCTCGGCGGCGTAAGGGAGGATGCACGGCTTCCACTTGCAAACTATTGCTGCCTCTGAATGCAAAGCTGGAAGCCACCCTTCCTGACCTGGGGCTCTCCAGGGGGAGAGCTGGGCTGGTAAGACTTACCCTAATCTGCAAGGCTGTAGAACAGTGCTCTAGCCCCCACCAAGGGCCAGGCCAGAGGAGACGTGGGGTGGACGGAAGTCAGTGAGCCTGGGCTCCACCTCCCCGGTAAGGCTGAAGATTTTCCCAACAGCCACAGCCAAATTTATCTGCCAGTCCCCCGAAGAGCTGATTCCAGCGTCTGTCTGGAAATGTCAGCCCGTGTGGTTGCAGGAACGTGGGGAGAGTTTTCCTCTAAGTAGCAGGAAGCATATGGGAGGCGGATGGCGCCCGCCGCCCCAACCTGCCAACTCTCGCTCAATCAGGAACTAAAAGGGGCCCAGAAGGGTCTGGAATTCCTACCACCTCCAGGGGGGTGGGGGGAGGGGAGGAGCTGGAGACAGAGACAGTGGCAAGGAGAAGGCCAGAGACTGGGTCCTGAAAGCTTGGCTGGCACGAGCATCTGACCCACATACAGCAAGTTGAGGTCCTCAGATGGAAGTGACACACCCAGGAATTTAGTAAAACATCAACAATGATGAAAACCACGCACAGAGCACTTGCTCTGCCAAATCTGGGTTAGGCGCTTTATTTGGATGATTTCACTTAAACTTTACAATCAACTCGAAGACAGGGGCTGCTACTCTCCCTATATTACAGATGAGAAAACTGAGGCTCAGAGAAGAAAAAACATGAAGTCAAAGACTCTCGGGACCAGAAAGGACCTTCCAGATTCTCAGCAGAATTACAAATACTCTATAGACATTTTGGTGAAGTTGTGATGCAGCTGATGCTTGAATAGTCCCAGTGATGGGGAGTTCATTATCACCAAGTTAGCCCATCTGCAGAGAATTCTTTGTATCCAAATGGTTTTCCTAGCCTTAGCTGGAATCTCCTTCCCTGGAGTGCCAGACCCAAGGGTCTGGAAGACCCCTGCCTTCCCCCACAGAGAGAGAAAGGCAGGGAGCAAGGCCCCCTCAAGGTCTCTGGTTTCCCCTCTGCAGGTGACACACCCTAGTTCCCTTGCCCACCTCTACACCCGTGACCATGATAACCTGAGCAGCCCCCAGCACTTAATGTGTGCCAGGTTCTCTGCAAAGCCTGACCCTTCCCGTAATTTCTGGGGAGGTACTATCATCACCCATTTTACAGAGAAGCAAAATGAGGCTCCATGGGGGGAAGGCACTTACCTCAGTCATTCAGCGGGGACATGGGGACCCTGGAGGCCTCACTGGACTGCTGCTCTAAGTCTCATGAAAGCGGAAGAGGTCCCTGCTGGCCCCACCTGGGGACCCTCTCACTGACACTGAGCCAGGCTTCGCCAGGATTTCCCTCAAATCTGGTCCACAGGGCCCCCGAGCCCACACCACCCCCCTCCCAGGATCAAACTCAACCCTCCCTCTCCCCTTCTGCAGCACCCACTAAGTCCCCAAGTCCTTTTTTTTTTTTCTCTTCCTGCGGCACACGGGCCTCCCACTGCTGTGGCCCCCCCCCCGCCGAGCACAGGCTCCGGACGCGCAGGCCCAGCGGCCATGGCTCACGGGCCCAGCCGCTCCACGGCATGCGGGATCTTCCCAGACCAGGTCACGAACTCGCGTCCCCTGCATCGGCAGGCGGACCCCCAACCACTGCGCCACCAGGGAAGCCCCCAAGTCCTTTTAAACCTCCTTGCTAAGCGCCCTTCTGAGCCATTCCCATGGTCCTGCCCTGCCTCTTGTCACCCCCAACTGTCACCAGCCCAATGTGCCGGCTTTTCTAACACCCAAGCCTGCTCTGCCCTTGGCTCCCTTCTACTCCAAGGATCAAATGCAAACTCCCTGGCCCAACAGTTGAGGCCTTCCAAGCTTTGGCCTGGGCTGACCTCTCCAGCCCTTTCTCCCCCCAACCCCTCATGCCCGGTGGCCTAAACACTTAGCAGAAAGCAGGCGAGATCTTTGTGTAGCCCAGTTCCTCTACCTGATGTAACCTTCCCAGTTGTTTCTCATGAAGAACCCCTATTCATCCTTCAAGACTCTGCTCAGAGGGACAGAATCAATTGCTCTGGCCCCAGAGATCCCCAAGTGATCAGCACCTCCCTCTGACCTGCCATGTGTCACCTGCCATCGGTGATGGAGGCATCTCTCTCCTCGTCTGAACTGTGAACTCCCCCCGCCCAGGCAGGGTCTGCTCTAATGCATCTTTGTAGCCTGCTGTCTAGTACAGCGCCTGGCACATGGCAGGTGCTAATAAATATCTGTGGAGTGTGAGAGAGAACGATTAAATGGGGACCGTGGGACGCAATGAAGTATTAGAGACGACCCATAAAACATGGCTCACGTGTATCACAGCTCTGATGTATCGGGGACAAAAAATGCTGCTGTCAAAATAAACAGACACAAAAATTTTGGTGAATGAAGACTTTGCTGGCTGCCTCTGAATGTAGAAGGGTATCAGGGGACGATCTGAGGTAGCTGGAGCTTCCAAGAAAAAAGCTGTCCAAGTAGATGAAGTAACCAGGGCTCACCTGAAGGATGATAGGAGGGCCCTGGAGGGGGCAGGGGTGGAAGAGACTAGGTCCATGTCCCAGACCTGCCTCTAACTTGCTCTGTGTTTTTGTATAAGTGGCTTGGCCTCTCTGAGCCCAGTTTCTTGTTTGTAAAATGCAAAGGGCATTTGGAGAACTGCTGAGGCAGATGTGTGTCCAAAGGCCTAAACACTGCTCTGCTGTTGGGCTGATGTGACACTTTCTGCCTGTCCCTCTTCAAGCTCCCAGCAGGCTGTGCAGACACTCAGGGCTCCATGGCTTTGGAACCCTCTGGCCTGAAAATGCAGGCCCCTGGCAGCCCTCCCAGCAGGTCATTCGGGAGAAAGACCTCAGTGGCAGGTGGGTGGGCAGTGTTCCGGGTGTGCCTCAGGCAATGGCAGGATTGTGGACTTGATCCTGTGCAGGGGTTTTCTAACTAGAGGTGGAGGGAACAGAGAGTGAGCTCCCCACCTCTGGGGGTATGCAAGCAGTGGCTGGATACATCGGGACAGGAATTCTGACCCAGGGTGGGGAGGAATTTAGACCAGTAGATATCTAAGGCCCCCTCTTAAGGGGCCACTGGGTCTCTTCTCTCCTTCCCCACATGGAGCCTCAACCTGACCCCTCCACGGCTGTACTCTCAGCACCAGCCAGACTGAGCTTGCTGACACTTTCCTCCCTCCACAACATCCTTCAAAGACTCCCCACTGCCTTCAGGATCAAGGCCAAGCTCTATCCCGGCATTCAAAGCCCCTGTGATCAGGGCCTGCTGCTGCTCATCCACTGGTTGTTCTCCCACCACATGTGCCTCTATGTGCCTCATTGTTTCTTCCACCTACAATGTTCTTCCTGTATTCTTGGCTACTCAGCTTAGGTGTCACCTCCTCCAGGAAGCCTTCTTTGCTCCCATGCTAGCTCTTGTGTTCCCTCAGCCCCGGTGTGCACACCCACATTCCAGATGAATCATCCGTGGGCTCCTCTCACTCCTCCGAAGACTACAAGACCTTTGGAGGCCAGGACGGCTCCCCTCCCCCGCCGCCCCTTGGGCCCAGAGTGGACTCTGACACAGAGAGAGCCGATGTCTCCTGAGCCGAACTGGCACTTCAGAGATTCTGACATTCTGATTCCAAGAGTCTAAAGCTGCCTCAGGGAGTTTCTGATGGTAAGGTCTGGGATCAGGACTCCTTTCAATAGTTGTATTGTTTTTTTCTGATCTGAAAGTTATACATCTTGGGAAATTCAGGTAAGTACAGGAGGGGGAATTTGCTGTGTTTGGCTATTGTTGGGTCTACTTTAGGCCAGAGCCCTATATTTTCTTTGGGGAAGCTACTCTTCCCCACTCTCCACTGGTAAAGTTCTGGGTGTCAACTCCACCTCCAGCTGTGGGGTGGTACATAGGCCCAGGCTGTCAATCAGAGCACTTGATTAAGGAATGGGCGTGTCCATAAATTTGACCAATCAATGCCAGAACTCTGTTCTGGGACTTGTGTCTGAGCTATCTGGGAAGAAGTCTTGCATGTTCCTCTGGACAGGCATCTTATCACCTGTATGAGAAAGCCCTATGAGAACATAGGAACAACCCAGAGAAAGCAGAGCTGAGAAATGGTGACTAAAAATCAGGTCCTGGGGGGACTTCCCTGGTGGTCCGGTGGTTAAGAATCCTCCTTCCAATGCAGGGGACTCGGGTTCGATTCCTGGTCCGGGAACTAAGATCCCACATGCCGTGCATGGGGCAACTAAGCCCACGCACCACAGCTACTGAGCCCGCGTGCCACAACTACGGAGCCTGCGCGCCACAGCTACTGAGCCCGCATGCCTCAACTAGAGAGCCCGTGTGCCGCAAACTACAGAGCCCACGCGCTCTGGAGCCTGCACACTGCAACGAAAGATCCCGCATGCCACAACAAAGATCCCGCGTGCCGCAACTAAAACCCGACGCAGCCAAAAATAAAACAAAATAAATACATAAAAATAGAAAAAAAAAAAGTGTGTTTAAAAAAAATAATAAAAATCAGGTCGTGGGGACTTCCCTGGCTGTCCAGTGGTTAAGACTCCGTGCTTCCACTGCAGGGGGCATGGGTTTGATCCCTGGTCGGGGAACTAAGATCCCGCATGCTGCATGGTGTGCCCAAAATAATAATAATAATAATAATAATAATAATAAATGTTTTAAAAAAACAGTGGTAGAAAAAAAATCAGGTCCTGGTGACAAGGTCTGAGCCCCTGGATCCAGCTGAGCCTAAAGCTGGACTTGCCTCTGGACTTCACATTCACGAGCCAATCAATTCCATTTTTGTTTCAACCAGTCTGGGTTGGGTTTTCTGTCACTTGTACCTGAAAAGTACCTGAATGATACAAGCAAAAATAAAAATAGAGCTTGTCCATATCTCACACCCAGAGGAAAATGCTACGAACAGTATAATGGTTGTCCTTCTGGGCAGGAGCACGCATATATTTATATATACATTTCCTAAGAAAAATGAGATCATACAACATACACCATTTTATAACCTCCTATTTTCCCCTCAACAATGCACCACGGACATGTTTCCATGTCAACAAGAATATATCTACGGCACTGTCTCCACTGCCGCTGAGAACACCATTGTCTGGCTGGACCGTAATTTATTTAACCATCTCTTGCTGATAGATAATTGGGTAGTTTCTAATTTATCACTGTCTTCAGGAAAGGTGCAGTGAACCTACTTGTAAAACGCGTATGTTTGCTCTTGCTGGATTATTTATGGCTAAGATTCCGTGACTGCAAGAGTTTGACTTCACCAGTATAAGTTTCTCTGCCAAATATTTAAGATTCTCTGAGTGTCTGTAAGGTAGCATCTGTCTTCCCAGGCAGTGTAAACGGTTATCAAAAAAAGCAAATCCAGGGTGTCTCCATAGCAGTGTCTCTGGCGAGAGTGCTTATTGGAAGACGCAAGTGAGTTGATGGGAATGTAGCTGGGGCTTGGGGATGGGGGCGGGGGGTGGTGCTGGCCCGGGGTCCAGCCAGCCATGTGCACCCCGTTAAGCTGCCCTCCTCCCTGGGCCTCATCCCCAATTGGGTCTGACTCTCAGTAACGAGGGCAAAGGCGAGTCTGGGGGACCGGTTGGGACCCACTGAGGGTCCAGGCAGGACGTGACAAGTGCGCAGCAGGTAGGTGTCACCTCTGGAGGTCACCGCGGTGAAAGCAGCCGCCACCAGTGATGCAACAATGGGACTGTTTTACTCAGTAAAGCACCACAGCCACCCTCTGATGCTGTTCTGTGTCACTCAGGCCCCCTTCCCCCTTCATCTTTATCACGTCACCATTAATTTCCTTCGAAGCATCGATGGAGTCGCTGCGTAATCAGTTTATCTGCTGGGGTGTTTGTATAATATCTGTCCCTCCCTAAGGCTGTGTGCTCTGCAAGGGGCACAGACTAGCAGGGACTGGTGCTCAGTAAATGTTCCGGGAATGCAGGAACGCCTCTGGGGCTGGTGCCGTCTGCAGAGCAGGCGCCTCTGCTTTGGGGCTTGGAGATACCCTCTGCCGTGCCACCCTCCAGGCCATGTTCCCAGCACAAGTTTGGGGACCCACAGGTCTGCCTTAGAACTTGACTCCAGTCATGGGCTGCTTGGAGCTTCCGTGCCACGTGCCTGCCGGGCCGGGACCCCAGCCCCGAGCAGTGCTTGCTGTACACACAGGACACAGGGCCCTGGAGACAGCAGAGCTGGTGGAGCAGCTCCACCCATCACTGGCTGTGTGGACTTGGGCCAGTCATCTCCTCTCTGGAGGCCTCAGTACCTTCATCTATAAAATGGGGCCAATACCACTGACCTCTCGGGGTTGTTCTAAAGACTGAGGAAGATAATGGACATATTTAGAACACAGTGGGTCCTCAGGAAATGGCAGGTCGGCCCCACGTATAGTTAGTTCAGAGGTTGGGTCTGACCCTGTCTCACCTGGATGATCTCTTTTTACCTTGAGTGATTCCTGGGTGAGCCCTGGCCTCCTCCCCTAGCCTGTCCCTAGGGAGGTCCCATTCCTATCCGTCAACACATTAGATGGCTAAATGCTCTGCTCTGACCCCTTGTCACACTCTCAGATGCCTCATGTGTTGCCTACGGCCACAGACAACTGCCTGGCCTCCCAAGCCTTAAGAACGCAATGGCACCAATCCACATCTGAGGGACAAATGGAGGATCCCCTGCCCTTTGGGGGGAACTTCCTGGCCCCCAATCTCGAACATGGGACAGTGATGCCGGCCTGAGTCAGTCTGTCCTGTTTCTCATCCCATCTCTCCCACCTGAGAGCTCTTCGACAACATGATAACTAACTCTACCCCTCTAAGCCTCACTTTCCTCCTCTGTAAAATGGGTAGAATAATAGACTCTGTGAGAATTCAATGAAATAAGGTAAAATGTTTTGCAAAGAGCCTGGCATTTAGTTAAGTGCTCAAGAAGTATTAACTATTACTGTTAGCATTGCTCTTTAGCCTTTCTACTGTGAAACCTAATTCATAGAGAAAAGTACACAAAACAAAAATGTCTACTGCAATAAATGATCACAAAACCACCTGGGTCAATGAATAGAACACCGCTTACCCCTCAGGAACCCCTCCTGCCCCACTCTCAATCCTTATATCCTCTTTTCTTCACAAAGGTAATCCTTTTCCAGACTTTTATAGTGCTGTTACCATTATTAATAATAGAAAGCAAATGAAAAGAAAGAATGTATGGCCACTCTGTCCCTACCCAGCCAGCCTCCCGGACCCCTGGCTGCCTCTGCCCTGGGCACGGAGACTCCCCATCCAATTTCCCAGCTTCGACTTGGGCTGTTCTTTAAATAACCAGCTCGTTAGCAAAACAGCAGCAGTAACACCTCCCTCGCTGCCGCCCGGTCCTCCATCTTTCGGCGCAGTGCTGAGGGCTGCGCTCCCAGCTTGTGCCAAGGAATCCCGTTCTCCGTCACTGGGCCACACATGCCAGGGGCTGCCAGCTATGCTGTGTTCTTGGAGGCCACGCTCCTGCCCCTCCGGCCAGGCCTGGCTGGTGCGGGGTGGGGCAGGGAGGTGGGCAGAGAATGGTGGTAATTTTCTGGAAGGACCAGAGTGTTGCCGGGTGAGCCCTCTCCCCCAGGTCCATGCCTCGGTCTCCCCATCGACCTCCCACAGGGTCACTAGGAGCTTAACTGAGATGATGAAGAAAATGAAGCATTAGCACAATGCCAGGCACATAGTAACTGCTCACGAAACGGCCGCTGTCATTCAGGTTGCTCCTCTCACATACTTAGTCCCTAGGGAGGGCATGCAGGGCCTAGGGCAGCACCAGGAGTATCTGCATATGATTAAATCCCACAGACACAGCTCTCAGACCAGGTGGCCTTATCACGTCTTTTCCTAGGACAGCTGCTCCGCCAAATGTAACAGCTGTGTGTAGCCACTACAACAGCCCAGGCCAGATTGGGGGAGCTGGGCCGGGGGGCAGCTAATTACTAGGGCCCCTTTCACAGTTATTAGTACTAAGAAGGGGGCACCAGACGAGCGTGCAGCCCTTGTTCCTGAAGAAGCACTTCTATATACATTATCTACAGCGAACTTCCCGGGTTTTTATTATCCTGTGGCATTGGTACACTATCCATATTTACGAGTCTTTTCCCTTCTCATAACCATCCCATTAGGGAGGTTGATCAGCTGTTGGCAGATGAGAGAATGGGGACCAGAGGGGCTGGCCGCCTTGCTGAAGGCTTGAGTGGACTGCCAGCTCTCTGGTGTCAGCAGGGACCAGAGGCTGGCCGAAAGGCCAGTGGGCTCTTGGGTCCTGCAAGCGTCTGGGTGGAGGGAGGTGAGAGCGCCTTCCTCCTCTCCCTTTCTCCTTCCTCCCACGTATACCAACTACGTGCCAGGCACAGCTGCTGGCTGTCCGGTAGGGAATGAAGCAATGTTTCCTGACCCTTGGGTTGCTGACGCCAGACTAGGAGGTAGATCTTAAACCGACAACCCCGTGTAGCGCTGAGTGGTGGCTGGGTGACCGTGGGCGAGCCCCTTGAGCTCCCTCTTTTTTTTTGGCTGTGTCGGGTCTTAGTTGTGGCACGTGGGAACTTCGTTGGCGGCGCATGGGCTTCTCTCTAGTTGTGGTGTGCGGGTTCCAGAGCGCAAGGGCTTTGTAGTTTGCGGCACGTGGGCTCTCTAGTTGAGGCGTGCCAGCTCAGTGGTTGTGGTGCGCAGGCTCAGTTCTCCCGCGGCATGTGGGGTCTTACTTAGTTCCCCGACCAGGAACCTGCGTCCCCTGCATTGGAAGGTGGATTCTTTACCACTGGACCACCAGGGAAGTCCCCCCATGAGCTCCTTTGAGCTTCGGTTTCCTCAACTATGAACTAGTCGCACCTGCACAACCTGGGGAGGTGGTAGGAGAATAAGATGCAGGAAAGTGGTGCCCGGCGCTGTGGCCAGCGCTGAGTTGGGGCACCCTGTTGGGATCCTTGCTGTGGGAAGGATGACCAGAGATGCTGCAGGGCCGGACCCCTCATCCATGTTGGGGTCAGGCATGCTGGGGACTGGAGGGTTGCCAGTGGAAAAAGCTGGAGGGGCAGGAACAACAGGGCTCCCCAAGATTCAGGAACTCTGATGGCCTCACCTCAGCCCCCGCCCCCGGGGTCTCATAGGCTCCACGGCTTCCGGCCCAGCCCAACGTTCCCCTTCCCTTTCTGAGCCCGTGTCACCAACCCCCCAGCCCCTTGGGTGTGGTAAGAGCTGGCCTTTGAGATGGATAGAGCTGGGCTTTCTGTGCGTCCTCAGGCAGGTGCTTTCTCCTCTCTGAGGCTGTTTCCTCTGTAAAATGGGTGCAATCACTGTGTTCAACTTCTGGGTTGTCGGGAGGACTGGATGAGGCAAGTGGTTAAACTATAAATTGAGCCCAGACGTATAACAGCTCTCACTGAGGTCCCTTCACCGGCACATGGGTGTCGCTGGGTGGGAAGGCTGGACACTTCCCAACTGTGCCAAGCACGGGTCTGTGGATGAGCGGCCCTGATTCCGTGTGCCCAGGCTGCAGACAGTTACTTACCAACCCCGGAGCTACGTGCGGAGGGGAAATGGGAACCAGTCGGGAAGCAGCAGGCGTCACCTTGGGAGCGGGTGCTGGACCGAGGGCTGGCACACACATCCCTCCGGGCGCTTGGTCAGAGGTGCTGGCGGGAAGCAACGTGGGACGGGGCCCTCCGGTACCTGGAGTGACCAGGTTCCGGCCACCAGGCCCCTGGCAGTGGGGAGGCACGGGTGCCTGCAAGAATGAAGGAGAACGTCAATTAGGAGGTGGCCGGGGATAATCCCTCCACCCTGAGACCCCTGGACTGGCCCTGGGGATGCTGGGGAGGGGGACACCACGGAGCAATCATCATAGAAACCCAAGTGTTTGTACAACACTACATTTTCCAAAGCACTCTGGCATCCCGGCTCACGAGGGCCCCTACGTTGTTTTTCAGAGGGGTATTTGCATGTCATGCATATGTACAATGCTTTCCCCACCACCCACAGAATCCCCACAGCAGCTGGGAAGCTGGGGTTCCAAAGGCTCAGATCCTCCCCGTCTTGCTTCTCCCTCTTTTTCCCTGAATGGGGGCGGTCAGGAAAGGGGCCAGAGTCACACAGTCCCGAGTTCGAATCCCAGTTGAGCCCTCACTCTCCCGGCGACACTGGGCAGGCACCTGCCCCTTTCTGAGCCTCACTTTCCCTGCTTGTCAAATGGAAATAAGAGAACCACCTCTGAGGTCTCCTGTGAGGATTAAGAAGATAATGCAAGTAGAATACCTGGCACAGAGTATGTGCCTGAAAAAGACCCTTCAAAGAGGCTCGGTCCCTGTGCCCTGCACTCAGAGCAGGAGGTGCTGCATCAGCACCCCCCGACCTCCTACATCACAGGTCTCGTCTCGTGTGAGAGGCACAGGAAAGCCAGGGGTCCCTCTCCACCCACCTCTGCTGAACAGGTGCTGCTGCTTCTGCTTGGATCTTTATTTTGTTTTTGTTTTTTTTTAATTTTAATTTTATTTTTTTTGCCGATTCACGTCACGTGGGATCTTCCCGGACGGGGGCACGATCCCGTGTCCTCTGCAACGGCAGGCGGACTCTCAACCACTGCGCCACCAGGGAAGCCCCGATTGGATCTTTAAATCAGCAGGAACCGGGCCCTCCTGGGAGAAGAAGAAGCCCCCCCCCCATTCCACACCTCCGCTCCCAGGAGCCTCCTGGTTGCTTTGGAGGACTCAGTGGAAGCCCCCGCCCCTGTTCTCTCATCCTACAGGTGGAGAAACAGAGACACAGGGGTCATCTACCTGATCTGGGGACACAGAATCCAAGTGGTTGGGCTGGGATCTGAACTCAGGCTTTCCCCCTCAGCCCGGAGAGAAGAAGTCCAGGGGTCAGTTCACAGTAGGAATACGGAGAAAGGGGCAGTGGATGATGGGGGAGGTTCATCTTTTTCTCCTGGTTACACCAGGGCCCTGGAAAGCCCTCATAATCTCTAACTTCTCTATAGCTACACCTCCTTTGACCTCATTTTCTCCTCACAGTGCTACAATGTTATCCATATTTTTCAAAAGGAGAAACTGAGGCTCAGAGAACTTCAGTCATTACCCACACGGAGGAAGAGTCAGGGCATCTGATTCTAAGACCTGGTATTTAACCCCAGTGTGGCCCTGCCTCCCCAGGTGGGGAAATCACCAACCCAGAAAAACAGGCAGAACCGTCTGGATGAAAAGTGTTTAAACAGAAGGAAAAGAAAACACTGACCTCCAAAACATTCTGAATTAGCAGACACAAATTCTTAAAAGAGTCCAAGATGCACCATGGGGTGTGAAAATTGCCAGTACGTGAAAACTCAGTGCTTGGGAGGATGCGTGCCTGATCAAGTTGTCACTTTTAGCCAAAATCAGTGGGAGCCCAAAGCGGAAGGAAGAGAGGTGACGGCAGAGGGAGGCATCCTGTGCAGGGCGGTGGGGCAAGGGGTCCCAAGACCTGCCCTGGAGTCCGCCCAACTTCCTTGCTGAGGGACCGGAGCAAGTCTCCTCCCGACTGCCCACTTTACAACAGGTGGGAGAAGCCTACAAGACAGTCTCTTAGGTTCTTGTCAGCTCTGATGGTGATTAAGATTCAGGGACTTCCAACAGGGATGAACCTCGAGAACATTATGTTAAGTGAAAGAAGCCAGTCACAAAGGACCACATAGGGTATGATTTCAGTTATATGAAACGTCCAGAACAGGGAACTCTGTGGGGACAGGAAGTAGACGAGTGGTTGCCGGTGGGGGGACTGGGAGCGGGTGAAAGCTAAGGGGTTCGTGGTTTCTTTTTGGGATAATGAAAATGTTCTCAAATGGATTGCTGCGACGGACGCACAGCTTTGTGAATATACTAAAAGCCATTGAATGGTACACTTTAAATGGGTACAGTATATGTACAGTATACGAATTCTATCCAGAATTGTACAGTCTATGAATTCTATCTCAATAAAGCTGTTAGAATAATCCAACACTAAAAGAAAGATTCTGCAACTTCCCAATGGACAGCTGTCCTCTGGGAGCCTGTGATTCCCTTAGGGTTCTTCCACTATGGCCTGGGAAACCAGGGAGTATTTTCCCAAGAATCCCCCAACACCCCTACAGACCCTCTGTCCCAGAGGCCTTTGCATTTGACATTTGCCTCCTCCAGGAAGCCCTCCCTGACCTTCCAGCCAGTCCAAGTCCCCAGTTACTGGCTCCTAGGGCTCCCTCAGTTCCTCGCTACTTATCATGCTGATGTGAGGAAATCATTTCCATGATCGTTAGATGACACTGCCTTCTCCATCAGACTGGGAGCTCCATGAGGGCAGGGCCATCATCATTGGTCATCATTGTCAACGCTCAGTGCAGTGCCTACCACACAGAAGGTGCTCCAGAAATGTTTGCTGATTGAATGAATGGATCAAAATTCCAAACGCTATAATGCGACTTGGCTTCCTGTCCTGGCTTCACCTCATTCTGGCTGAGTGATCCTGAGCAAATCACATAACGTCCGAGAGTTTCAACACCTACTGCAGAGAGTAGCCAGGGCATTAAAAGGGATAACGCACGTGGAAAGTACTTTATGAAGCGGCTTCCCCACAGCTGCCCCCATCGCAGTCAATGGAACCCCCTCCTACCAGCCACTCAGGCTCAAGCCCTGCAGTCACCCTTGATGCCTCTCTTTCCCTCACCCTCTACACCCAAGCCATCAGCAGCTCCTACTGAAGCCACTTTCACGACGTATCAAGAAGCTGGCGCACCACCTGCATGTTACCACTGCTGTGGACTGAGCCATCATCACCTCTCGCCTGGATTAGTCACGTCCTCTCTTGTCTCCTGCTTCTGCCCTTGCTCCGGACACAGAGGCCAGAGGAATCGGGCTAGAACACAAGTCAGAGCCTGCCCCTCCTCTGCTCTAAACCCTCCGTGGCCTCACTTCACCTCAAGTAAAAGCTGACAGCCCTACAGATGCCACGGGTGGTCCCTCCACCACGTCCGATTCTCCCCTTTACTCTCTGCTCACTCCCTTTGCCCCAGCTACCCTGGCCTCTGCGTTGTTCCCTAAATATACCAGGTATGCTCCTGCCTCAGGGCCTTTACACTTGCTCTTTCTCTGCCTGGAATGTCAGTCGCCCAGATGTCAGTGAGCCTTACCCCCTCACTTCCTTCAGATCTTTGCTGAGACCTGACCTTGTCAATGAGATGCATTTCAGCACAACAGGTAAGACTCTTAACAGAAAAGCATGGGCTTGAGGTAGAAATCCAGGCTCTGCCAGTTACATAGCTGAGTGACTGTGGGCAAGTTTCTTAACGTCTCTGGAACTCAGCTGCTCTTTTCTAAAATGGGAATAATTACAGCACCTTCCTCGTAAGGTTGTAAGGCTTATATGCAAATGAGCAATTTATCCTGATTACACCCTGCCCCTCCCACTAAAATGCCAGCCCCACGAGGCTGAGAGTTTGTGTGCTTGGTTTATCGCCAGGTCCCCAGTGCCCACCACAACACCTGGCACACGGAGGTGCTCAGGGAAGGCGTCGCTCAACAAATGTTTTCAATGCTGAAAAAATATTTATTGGCTAATTGTCACAAGCTCTGGGTTTTCCCTTCTTCCCTCTCACAGACATTTATTTTTCTCTCCAGCCCAGCCTACCCCTTGGAGGGCCAGGTCCGCAAAGCCAAATTCCCACGGGCAGCTCTGCCCGCCACCCTGTGGACACGTCACACGCCACGTGTCCAGGGTCTCTTCTCCAGAGATCTTGTCTCTTACGGCATCATCTAACCAGGTACCTGGAACCAGCTCACGCTCTTCGGTAACCAAGATGCCAAGGGCTCCTATGCACCTTCCTCCTCTCTCAACATCTCTCGAATCCCCTTCTCTTTATCCCCAGAGTCACCCCCTGTCCAGGCCACCATGATCTCTCATTCAGACCACTGCACCAGCCCCCTTCCTGGACGCCCTGCTGTCTCCCTCGGTCCCTCTTCTTACTGCAGCTGGGAGGATCTTTTCAAAACACACAAGGAACAAATGAAAGCCTCCCTCTGCGAGCCTGGAAAGTTGAAATTCTCACTGACTCGAAAAACGACTGGGGCTTTTCAAAAGAATTTGACTCAGAGTCTGTCATACTGAGTGAAGTAAGTCAGAAAGAGAAAGACAAATACCGTATGCTAACACATATATATGGAATTTAAGAAAAAAAAATGCCATGAAGAACCTAGGGGTAAGACAGGAATAAAGACACAGACCAACTAGAGAATGGACTTGAGGATATGGGGAGGGGGAAGGGTAAGCTGTGACAAAGCGAGAGAGTGGCATGGACATATATACACTACCAAACGTAAGGTAGATAGCTAGTGGGAAGCAGCCGCATAGCAAGATCAGCTTGGTGCTTTGTGACCACCTAGAGGGGTGGGATAGTGAGGGTGGGTGGGAGGGAGACGCAAGAGGGAAGAGATATGGGGATATATGTATATGCATAGCTGATTCACTTTGTTATAAAGCAGAGACTAACACACCATTGTAAAGCAATTATACGCCAATAAAGATGTATAATAATAAAAGAAAAGAAAAGAAAAGAATTTGACTCAGGGCTCTTCAAACAATGAACGGCCTCACCAACCTTGCCACCCCAGGCCCAGGTAAAATGGTATTTGTTGTATGAAAATTTAATTTACAAAATGGATTTACACCGAACCTTAGTTCCATAAATATTTGTGGAATTGAAATGAAAAAACAGGTTTTTAAAATAGCATTTATGGAGTTTCCTCATGCAAGTGGGGGCTTCTCACACTCCCACATCTCATTCACTCCTCTCGGCAAACCAGGCAGGTGGCACTGATTCCAGTTTCCAGATGAGGCCCAGAGAGGGGAGGTGACTTGTCCCACGTAGCAGAGCACCCAGATTAACCCAGAGTGCTCCCAGGCCCTGGAGGCTGTGGTCACAGGGTGCCAGATGGGGCAGAGACAAGGCGTGGAGCCTCCTGTTTTCCAGCTGACTGGCTGCCGCAGGCTCCGAGGCCCTCAGGGTACGTGGACATAACTTGCCTATTTCTGCTCCCTGCCTCGGCCTGTGCAGTTTCCCTGCTCAGGGTAACCCCTCCCTGGGCTGGTCAAAACCTCGCCACCCTTCCCGGCCCATTTCCAGCACTGAGTCTCCTGCCCGCATCCCGTCGGCACTGGCTGCCCGCAGCACACCGCCTGCAATGATTTATGGGTGTTTGTGACGTGGCAGTGCCCTCCCCCCTTGTGCTGTGTCCCTCCTGGCTCTTCTACCTCAGGGATCGTGGTTCCTCCGCCTTTCCTGACGGCTTGTGCTCTAGCCCTCAGTCCTGAAGCCACATGACCTTCCAAGTCTCTGTGAGGTCTGGCCTTGCCCCTGAACCTGTCCAAGGCTCATCTCCCCAGCTGCCTCCCAGACCTTCCCCCCATGGGCCCCTCACGCTCCCACACGTGAAATGGACCTCATCACCATCTCCCCTAGACCTGCTCCTCCCTGAAAATACCATGATCCTCCTAAGTCTCCAGGCTAGAAACCTGCCCGTCGCTCTGGACCCCTCCCCGCCCCTCAGCCCCCTGCAAGCCCTGCTGATTCTGCCCCGAAATGTTTTCAGACTGCCGCTGCGCTCCACACCACTGCCCTGCGCTCAGCTCAGGCCCCATCTCCCCCTTGGCATTTGAGCATCCACCCATCCAGTTTCCCATCATCCACCAACTTCTACTCTCTCCCCTTGACTCACCATCCACCTACTCCACCCATCCTTCCATCCACTCACTCATCCCCCTCCAATCCACCATCCGTAATTTACCAAGACCTCCAATGCTCTAAGCCATGTGCTGGACATTGTGACACAGAAACGACTTAGGCCCAGTCCTTGGCCTCAAGATGCTCCCACTAGAACTGGGTCCTGAAGGATGAACAGGACTCTGTGGAGGGTTAAGGGGAAGAGCGGAGGATGTCTAGGTCAAGGAATAAACAACGGCACAGGCATAGGAAGGAGACATCTGGGGTGTCTGAGGAACTTGACCAGACAGGTGGGGAGCGACCCGAGATGAAGGTGGAAGGGTGACCAAGGCCGGCTTTGCAGGGCTCTGCAGGGCCCTTCAAGACCAGGTAAGGAGTCTGTACTCTATCCAAAGCATAGACTCTGGAGCCTGGGGTCAGACCCTTGCTCCACCACCTCATAACTGTGTGACTTAGAACAAATGTCCTCAGTGTTCCCCATCTGTAAAATGGTAAGAGCAATACACGTATTACACAGGGCTGTTGCGAGGAGGAAACGAGCTAATGCATATGTGTATTATGACTCTTAGCACAGTGCCTGGTAAACAGAAAATGCTCAGTAAATATTGTTGCTATTATGTTCATATTATTGTTAATTACTATCCTCTAGCCAGCTGGTGGACAGCGGAGAGTTTTACACAGAGGAAGTGCATGCTAACTCGGACTGCAAAGCGTCCTCCTCTGCAGCTAGGGGCTCAGGAGTGAGCTTCATTGCCGCTGCCCAGACTCAGCCCCACCAGCTCCAGCCTCGCCCTCTCCTACCGACTGCCCCCAGCCAGGCACGCCCACCAGCCACTGCCCCAGACTGGCCCTCAGTGCCCAGAAGTGCTCCAGCCTGCCTTGCCCCTGGGCAGTTGAGCTCCAAGCTCCAGGAGCCTGGAGGCTCCCCCACTGAGAGCTGCCGTGTAGCCGGTTCACTCACTCCTGCACAGGACACCGAGAAGCCCTTTACAAGCTTTTTTCTCTAAGTGTCACGGCTCTGTGCAGGCACACGGTCACCCAGTCTGCAGATGAGCCTCAGGGAGGAGGCGGAAGTCCCTTTGCTTCAGGCTGCACACGTCGATGGCTGAGCAGGGATCCAAACCCAGGTTGGTCAGGCTCCAGAGCCCCCAGCTCTCTCCCAGAAATCTTGGAGGTAAGCCCCCAAGATGATCAGGGCCTGAGATATCGCACGGACATGAATTTTCCCCGCACTGAGGAGTGCTGTCCAAGACAACTCTCTGCAGTAACGGAAATGCTCTCAACTGCACTGTCCTATAGTGGCCAAGAGCCACGTGCAGCTACTGATCACCCAAAACGTGACAAGTACAACTAAGAAACTGAACTTTAAATTAAATTGAAATCGAAATAGCCACACGTGCTTTGTGGCTACCCTACCGGACAGCACAGGACCAGACAGCTTTTAGCATTCTCAACCCTGAGACTGCATTTCCAGACGCTCACACTGCTTGAGCCACAACTTACGAAACATTGTGTCATTTTATTAGAAAGATTTCCACCACATACCACCTGGTCCCTGTTTTTACAAACTGAGGCTACCCAGCACCCTCAAGTTAACTGCTTCTCTACAAGTCAAGGTCATTCAAGAACTAGCTGTCAAACTCCTGCTCTGGGCCAGGAACCGAGCCAGATGTGGAAGAATCATGTACCTGTCCCCGTCCTCAAGGATCTCAGTCTGGCGGGGGACACGTCCTACCTTAGGGTCTGTGACGGAGGGGATAGGTGCAAGAGTGAGGTTTATACACAGTCTGGGGAGAACAGGGTGACTCACTCAGCTGGGGGAGTCTCTGGGAAGGCTGTATCAAGGACAGACACTGACAGGGTGTGACAGCACTTTACAGTTTGCAAGGCACATTCACATCCGTTGTCTCATCTGCTCCTCACTCTAGTCCCATGAGGGAGTTCAGGCCTGGTCTGGTTTCTGGTTTTCTGTGTACTGGACTCACATCAGCACCCGCTTCTGGAAGGAGCACTGAATGGGGCCACAGCCCTGAGCCCTGGCATGTGGAAGCCAAGACCTCCACAGTGGGTGAGGGCAGTGCTCCCCTGAATCCTCCACAGAAGCTTCTTGGGAAGGTTCACCCAGCACCCAGCCAGCTGGTGGCCAAATGTGTTTTCAGTCAAGGATTTAGAAATCAGATGTTCCCTAAATCCTCCAAAGGGCCAGTCTTGTAAATCCCTAAACTTTCCGGCAGCTCTGACGGGACCCGGTGGCCCCCTCACTGGCCATTTGGCCTCCTCTTGGCGCCCCGAGAGGCCAGGGAAGATCTTTATTTTAATGACATTTCCTCGTAATCCCTTCATTTCTCTTCCGCACTCTCAAGGGGCCGCCGCAGTGACCCGCTCTCTCCTGCCCTACTTTTCCTTTCTCTGAATCCTGGGAGGCATTTCTCTGCACCTCCTGGAGGCGCTCTTGCCTGGGAGGCCCAGGCAGTTCCAATCCTTCCATCACCTCTGTTAACACTGAGCCCAGATGGTCCCTCCTTCAAAGCCTCGTCCAGCCAGGAGACCCCTGATTCCTCACGGTGGCTTTGGAGCAGAGGGCAGGGAACATTGTGCCCCACGAACATTTCTTGAGCCCTTACTCTGTGTATGGCCCCGAGCTGGACCAAGCTAAGCGAGAAGATGAATTAGTCAGCGGGGGTAGCGAATGTGTGAACAGACATGAGAGGCGGATATGACTGGGCTGCCGTGGAAGGAAGCCCGGGCGTGGCCCACGGGAGCCCCGATCAGCCTGGGGGAATCAGAGGAATATCAAAAAACAGGTGAGGCTCTGGCTAGGCCTTGGAGGACGCACAGGAGTCCAGAGGTGGACAAGGTGGGGAAGAGTGTAAGGAAGAGGGACACAGCATGCCATGTGGGGAGAACTGGGAGGAATTACACACAGGTGGGAGCTGGTCTGTGTGCTCTGGGAAGAGAGGGTAGAGCGGGAGGGGAGACAGGGCTGGAACTACAGGTGGGGACTTGATCATGAGGGTCCTGCAGTGTCAATCAGGGAGTGTGGCCTTCACCCTGGGAGCAGTGGGGAGCCCAAGGGCTCAGCAAGTTTGGGTGGGAGAAGGATCACCCAGCAGTTCTGTGGGGCAGCCTAGAGGTGGGCGCTGTGACCCACTGATTGCCGACAGTGGTCTACCTAGGGCAGGGGTACTGGGGCTGGGGGACAGCAGACAGATTCAGGAGATATTCAGACTATAAAACCAATCAGACTTGGGGCTGATTAGATGTAGAGGATGAAGTAGAGAGAGGAGTCAGGGATGACTCCTAGGTTTCTATCCTGAGTAACTGGGGTACATATTGAATACTAAGCTTTGGGTTATAACAGAGGTTGACAAACTTTTTCTCAAAAGGTCAATGGTAAATATTTGAGCCTTGTGGACCATTCAGTGTTCCAAAGCTGCCATAGACAATATAGAAATGAATGGGCATGGCTGTGTTCCAGCAAAATTTTTTTTACAAGAACAGGCTGGCCATGGCCATACTTTGCCAGCCCGAGCTATAAACAACAACAGCAACAAAACCCATTTTAAGCTGGCTTTAACATAAAGTGGATTAACCCATATAATTGAAAAAGTCCAGAATTGGTGGACTTCAGGCACAGTCCAGTCAGAGTTCCAGTTCCGTCTCATTGATATCTTCTCAACCCAGTACTTCTCCATGCGTCAGCTCCATCCTAAGGCTGGCTTCCCACATGAGTGCAAACAGCCGCAGTGCTTCCAGACAAATCACACGGTCAGGAGCATGAGGACGGAGTAATCTTCCAGCCAAGCCCTAAGTGTCATCTTTATTGGAGTATAATTGCTTTACAATGGTGTGTTAGTCTCTGCTTTATAACGAAGTGATCCAGCTATACATATACGTATGTTCCCATATCTCCTCCCTCTTGCGTCTCCCTCCCACCTGCCCTATCCCAGCTCTCTAGGTGGTCACACAGCACCGAGCTGATCTCCCTGTGCTCTGTGGCTGCTTCCCACTAGCTATCTATGTTACATTTGGTAGTGTATATATGTCCATGCCACTCTCTCACTTCGTCCCAGCTTACCCTTCCCCCTCCCTGTGTCCTCAAGTCCATTCTCTACCTCTGCATCTTTATTCCTGTCCTGCCCCTAGGTTCTTCAGAACCCTTTTTAAAAATTTTTTTTAGATTCCATATATATGTGTTAGCATACGGTATTTGCTTTTCTCTTTCTGACTTACTTCACTCTGTATGACAGACTAGGTCCATCCACCTCACTACAAATAACTCAGTTTTGTTTCTTTTTATGCTGAGTAATTTGTATTTAATTTTTGATAGTTTGATTAATATGTCTTGGTGTGTTTCTCCTTGGATTTATCCTGTATGGGACTCTCTGTGCTTCCTGGACTTGACTATTTCCTTTCCCATATTAGGGAAGTTTTCAACTATAATCTCTTCAAATATTTTCTCAGTCCCTTTCTTTTTCTCTTCTTTTGGGACCCCTATAATTCGAATGTTGGTGTGTTTAATGTTGTCCCAGAGGTCTCTGAGACTGTCCTCAGTTCTTTTCATTCTTTTTTCTTTATTCTGCTCTGCAGTAGTTATTTCCACTATTTTATCTTCCAGGTCACTTATCCGTTCTTCTGCCTCAGTTATTCTGCTATTGATCCCTTCTAGAGAATTTTTAATTTCATTTATTGTGTTGTTCATCATTGTCTGTTTGCTCTGTAGTTCTTCTAGGTCCTTGTTAAACGTTTCTTGTATTTTCTCCATTCTATTTCCAAGATTTTGGATCATCTTTACTATCATTATTCTGAATTCCTTTTCAGGTAGACTGCCTATTTCCTCTTCATTTGTTTGGTCTGGTGAGTTTTTACCTTGCTCCTTCATCTGCTGTGTTTTTCTGTCTTCTCATTTTGTGTTTGGGGTGTCTTCTCTTACTGTGTTTGGGCTCTCCTTTTTGCAGGCTGCAGGCTCGTTGTTCCCGTTGTTTTTGGTGTCTGTCCCCAGTGGCTAAGGTTGGTTCAGTGGGTTGTGTAGGCTTCGTGGTGGAGGGGACCAGTGCCTGTGTTCTGGTGGATGAGGCTGGATCTTGTCTTTCTGGTGGGCAGGACCGCGTCTGGTGGTGTGTTTTGGCGTGTCTGTGACCTTATGATTTTAGGCAGCCTCTCTGCTAATAGGTGAGGTTGTGTTCCTGTCTTGCTAGTTGTTTGGCATAGAGTGTCCAGCACTGTAGCTTGCTGGTCATTGAGTGGAGCTGGGTCTTAGCGCTGAGATGGAGATCTCTGGGAGAGCTCTTGCCGATTGATATTATGTGGAGCCGGGAGGTCTCTGGTGGACCAATGTCCTGAACTCGGCTCTCCCACCTCAGAGGCACAGGCCTGACACCGGCCCGAGCACCAAGACCCTGTCAGCCACACGGCTTTTCACTCCCTTTAACACAATGCTGACTTGACTCAGACTCAGATCCCCTCCTGGGGCTACACGCGCCTCTGGGTGACGCCAGATGGCAGAGCTCCTGGTCTCCACGCCTCCTTCACGGTGGTCTTTCTGGATGCAGCCTGGCGAGGGTTGCCGTCAGCTCCTTTGTCCGAGGGAAACCGTTCACGTCAGGAGCTTACCGACTCTCGGGCCCCATGTTTAGTGTGGGCAGCTGTGCCCGGAGGCCCATCTTGGGCTCAGAGGCACCGGCGTCCTAAGTGTCACTCTGATTGGACTTACTTATGTCATATGCCCATCCAGGAACCAGTCACTGTGCCTGGGGGATGGAAAACACTGATTGGCTTAGCCTGGGTCATGTGCTCTATCCCTGAGTGGGGGAGGTAGAGTCAGTTTCCAGGAAACCACGTGGTCTCCCAGTGAAAATCAGGGTCTGGCAGGATGGTGGAAAAAAGGGAGGAATGCAAGAAAAGCAAAAGTATGTGCCCCTCCAAAGACTTGTATGTGAATATCCATAGCAGCGTTATTCATAATAGCCCCAAATCCAAATTCCCATCAAGCACTGAACAGATAAACAAAATGTCATATATCCATAAGATGAATACCACTCAGCACTAAAAGGGAAAGAAGTACTGATATATGCAACAACGTAGATGAACATAAAAAACAATACGCTGAGTGGAGGAAGTTAGACACAAAGACTACATATTATGTTTCCACTTATAGGAACCTTCTAGAAAAGGTAAAACTAGAAAACAGATCAGTGGTTGCCTGGGGCCCGGGATGGGAGTGGGGATTGACTGCAAATGTGCAAAAGGGGATTTGGGATTGTGGTAACTATAAGTTTATTAAATCTCATCCAAATGAATAACATAAGTAAACTTTAGGGTGTGTAAATTATACCTCAATAAAGCTGTTTTTAAAAAAGGCTGATGGGGGCAAAGAGGATGCTATGGCTATTAGGGTCCACGCAGAGAACGATGGTGCCACTCACGAATCAGGGGACAGAGAGGCAAGGGCAGGCTTGAGGGCAAATGCTGAGGTCCCTCTGGACAGGCTGAGCAGGAGGTGCTTCTGGGACATCGGGAGTGCCATCCAGCAGAGCTCCGGGTAAAGGGAGGGGATGGAGCTGGGGGTCTGGGGGATGGTGGGTGTTCAGAAGGACACTGAAGCGGTGGCAGTGGATGAGTCCCCCCGAAAGGGTGTGGTCTGAGAAGAGAAGGCTGCCACGATAGAGCCCTGAGAAGCAGAAACATCTCGTGGACCAACAGAGGAAGGGAAACCGGCAAAAGCATGAGATACTTTGATAGCCAGAGAAGCTAGCAGAGGTCCCAGTCAGGGCACGTGCCAATGCCCAGAGCACAACGACCACGGAAGGGTGAGATGTGATCCAGGCTGCAGTGGGTGAGGAATACAAGGGGTCGGTGAGCATAGTCAACAGCGCTGAGAAGCTCAGCTGGCGAGGGAAGGAGGAAGCGGGGTAGCTGCGGGCAGGGCGGAAACCAAAGGCAGAAGCAGTGGGCACAGTCCACACTCTTGATAGGTGTGGCTGGGAAGAGGAGGAGACAGGCGGTGTGGGGCAGCTGCAGCCACTCCAAGGTCCATGACACTCCTGGAACCGGGCCACCTGCCCGTCACCCACGCCGCCACGCCCCATCAAGCCACCCCAGCTACTCACACCGGGGAGACACAGCTCTTGCTGGGGCTGGCTCCCAACCTGCCCTGGCCACTGTCCGCTGACCAGCAGTGTGGCTGCATCTCAAGTGTGGCCGGGCTGGACATGGAGGTGACGGCATTTAATGGAGCAGAGGATGGCTCTAGGGCATCGCTCCGACCTTTTCTCCAGACCACACCCACAGGGTCCTGGCCCTCGGAGACAAATTCTGGGAGTGCTTTGTGTGACAGCTTTGTGTGAAATGTCAAGTGGGAGGGAATTCCCTGGTGGTCCAGTGGTTAGGACTCAGCGCTTCCACTGCCATGGCCCGGGTTCAATCCCTGGTCAGGGAACTAAGATCCCACAAGCCATGCTACAGCCAAATAAATAAATAAATAGAGGGTTAAAAAAAAAAGAAATGTCAAGTGGGAGAACCTTCTCGACACTACCTTCACTTTAGGTCTGGGCATCACCCCCCCCACACCTGATAACCCAGATGCCCATCAGCCCGGGGGGCATGAGACTGGTACCGGTCAGCCTATTTTTCCAATTCTACACACAGCTATCAGCTGGCTCCTCCCCACAGCCCTGACAGGTTGTCATCATTACATCCATCTGGCTGACAAGGAGAATGAGACTCAGAGAGGTTGAGTGGCTCAGCTAAGGTCACACAGCAAGTGAGTAGCACAAGTGGGTTTGGCACCCAGGTCAACCTGCCTCAAGAGCCTGCTCCCTTTCCCCCACTGACCCTTGACAAAGGGTGTGGAAAACAAAAGAGGACGGCAGGAGGGGTGGGGGAGGGGAGGCCGGAGTTCTGAATGGCAAAGTGGTGAACCAGGTTGGAACCCCAGTTCTGCCCCAGCTCCTGGGGCCAGGGTGAGTCACTCTCCCACACAAGGCCTCAGTTTCCCTAGCTGTACAATGGGCTCTTAGGTCCCTTGTGGCTGCCGCATGCTGAGTTCTGTGACCAGGTGCTTATCGGAGACACTTCTGCCCTTTATGGTAGAAACAAAAAAACGCCCCTGGGAAGGTTAGCAGCAGGGAAAGGCCATGGTGGGGGGAAAAGGGTCTCCTCTACCAGGCCGGGCCCTGGAGGAGCTGCACCCAGGGAATATGGTCAAGCCCAGCCTATATGCTGGCTCAGCACTTCGCTGGGACAAAGGTCCAGCCTGATATCATTGTGCCTCTTGCAGGAGCTGCCCCGTCTCAGTCATCCCAGCAGGACCTGCCACGGCTTTGCATGAGTCTCTCCTCCTTTCAGCTGTGGCCTCCCTGTCTGCAATCCTCCAGTGAAGGAGCTTCTCCAGGCCAGCTTTCTCCCCACCCTCAGCTCCCCTGCCCACCCCTCCTCCCTGCTTCCACAACTGCAGGCCCTCTGGAGCCTCACGGCTGCACTAGTGTGTCCATGGGAGATGCCTGAAGGATGACCCATTAGTCAGAGAGTCAAGACCTTCCAAAAGGAATCAGAGTCCCAGAGAGGGTAGGTGCCTAAGCAAGGCCACACAGCAGACACGGGGGGCCAGCATGGAACCTGGGCCTCCTGACCACTCAGCTCATTTCTGTGACACCTTCCAATGGTTTTTATGATAGAAAATATTTTATTCTTCTTTATGTCTTTGTGTTATGTTTATAACTCAGACCCACATCCTGATTTTCAGTTCACCAGACATATTTACAGTCACTCAAATGCTACTCCCTGAAGTGACCATGGCTCAGTCCCCTTTCTGCCCACACAGGTGACCTCACCCAGCCTTGTGGCTTTTAACACCCTCTCTCTCTCTGCCCCTCCCTCCTCCTCTTCCGTCCTCCTATTCTCTCTCTCCTACATTCAATCCATCAGGAAATCGTGTTGTCCCTACCTCCAAGACATCTCCAGAATCCAAACACCCCTTGCCACCTCCACCCCTGCCACCTGGTCCCACCCACCATCGTCTCTCTCCTGGATTAGAGCTGTAGCCTCCCCATGGCCTCCCTGCCTCCACCCTTGATCCCTTCAGCCTGGTCTCCACACAGCAGCCAGAGGATCCTGTTAAGATGCAAGTCTCTGTTCAAAGCCCTCAGGGCTCTCACCTCACTAGTAGTGAAAAGACAAAGACCATGCCTTGGCTTATACGGCCAAACACATCTGGCCTCCATGTGCCCTCTGACCTCACCTCCTACCACTCTCCCCATCAAGTACCCTCTGTTCCCCCTATACTGGCCTCCCAGCTGTTCTTCTGTCACAATCCACTCCCACCCCAGGCCCTTTGCACTTGCTGTTTCCACCACCTGGAGCGCTGCTCCTTGGATATCCACATGACTCCCACCCTCCCTCATTTCTTTGAAGTCTCTGCCAAAAGTCACCTCCTCAGAGAGGCCATCCTGGACCTGGACCCCCCTGTCTAGCCGTGCTCTCACTCTCTGTCCCTTTGCCCTGCTTTATAGCATGCAACACCACCCGGATTCTAGTACATCATATGTACTGGTTGGTTCGATGAGTCCCATCCCGAAAGTAAGCCCAGCAGGGAAGACACTATCTCTTTTCCTTACTGATGTATCTGGAGCCCCCAACCCAGTGGCTGGGACATAGAAGATGCTCAATAAATACTTATGACAGGATGAGCCCTAGCACCTGCCCTAATGTCTTTTTTTTTTTTTTTGCAGCACGAATATCAGTCATTTATTGACATTAACATTATGAACACATAATGGAAAAATGCTCCTCAAAAGAGGAAGGTGAACTTCGACTGTCAATAGGACAAAGCTGTCTTCAAAAGATAGAGAGGTGGAAACTAGGTTCACAGCTGGGTTTCGAATCCCTGAGGATGGAGCTCGTCTATGTATGTGCATCCACAGGCGCAAGGTGTCGGAGGAGGCGGCTCAGGAATGTCTCCAGCTGCTTCTTTGATCTGTAAGCGATTAGTCCTCCCTTGTTGGCCCACTGGTCCACTCCGGCAGCGCCTGTGTTTCCCACGTGGTACACCAACTGTGGCAAGTCAAGCCGCGAGTTGGGGTTTCTTTCCAAGCACTCTTTTCAGTCCACCATTCCCCCACCCATGGCCCTGAGGATGGCGTGAGCAGCACAGAGTCCCACTTGAACATGGTATCTTCTGAGAAGATGTAAATGTCAACAAGGCCGAGGACAACACAGAGGCGCTTGCAACCAGCCCCAGCTGCCCGGAATATGCGCTCTCCACACACACGTGACAGTGCCTTGATGGTCTCCTTTTCACTGGTACTAATGACATCTGAGAATGGGTGGGAGCATTCCGCCTCAGAGCTGGGGTTTTGGGTCACTTGGCTCTGCGTTTCACTGCTGTTTCTTGTAGAGACGGGAGGCAGAAATGAATGGATATTGGTCCCCATGTAAGAAAGGCCCCAGTAGCACTGTCCTTTCCACCTGAGGGTGTTTAGGTCTTGTGATACAAAAGGTTGGTTGATGACTCCCATCAGGGGCACCCCTGTCTGTATGTCATAGACACCAATTAAAATAGTGACACACTGAAGTCCACTGGGGAAGATTCCTTGGTTGGATTTAATGTCAGCAGAACCTTTTATATACTGATAAGTTGAATCTATAGGATCCACCCAAACTCCCAAATTGTCCTGCGGAATGTTGATCTCTATTGCATCCAGAGCTGGGTCACTAAAGACAACGTCCTGATGTACAACCTTGGCTAATGCTTCAGATGCCAACTTGTTACCATTAAGGACTTTGTTGAGAAGATCTACTGTTTCTTCCACTGTTGGACAAAGTCTCATGATAATCTTTTCCCCCAAATCATTTGTAAACTCATTGGATTCTTCTCCAAAAACTTTTTCCCCCAAGCCTGGAAACTTGTTCTCCGTACTTCCTGTACCAGTACATCAGCCAGGGGCTTGAAATCAACTGCAAACTTCTTGTTCTTTTCTCCCTCTTTCTTTTCTTCTATCAGCAGCTGGAAGAGGGCTTGCACGCCCGGACAATGTTGGCAGCTTTCTCAGAGACACAGAGCAGCTCCCGGAGGATACCTGACATTTCTGAACCTGGCTTTTCAGTTGCAGCGTCTGGTGGAATCGACACCCACCCTCCGGGCCATCAGCTTAAGCAATATTAAATAACATTTTCCTTTGGTCATTTGAATTTAATCCTGTGCAATTTGTTACAACTCTCATTCGCATCAAGGGAAACCTAGCCATCATCACTCTTCCGGAGAGGCGATGGGTGCGTGCTGGTCGCCCAGCCTGGGGACCTGGATCCGAGCAGGAAGGGAGGTTGTGGCGCCGAGGCGAGGGGGGCGTAAAGAGGAAAGCGTATCACCTAAGCAGGGATGCGGAGCCCACTGCCCTAACGTCTTGTAGGGCATCTGCCATTTACAGCATCGTTACAATGACATGCCAGGTCCTGCCAACGGGCAGAGCTGACACGAAGATCAGGGTAATCCCAGCAGCAGCAGGTGCTACTCGCTCCTCTGTGCCATGTAATCAGGTCTCCCTAACTCTGCGAACCCTCTTCCATTATCCCCATTTTACAGAGGGAACTGTAGGCTCTGAGAGGCAAAATGACTTGCCTGAGGTCAGAGAGGCAGCATGCATTAGAGTTAGCATTAAAATCTAGATCTGTTGGGCCCACAGACACCCCACCACAACTCTAGCTTCCCTGGCCTGGCATCTGAGCCCTCAGGTCTTCAGGGTTCCTGAGTTAGGGGCGCATGGTGCTGCCAGGTGACAGGTAGGGTGAAGTCACCCTGATGGGAACAGTGCCCCCCTCTCCCCGCCAGACCAGCCTCTGGGGGCAGCAGAGGCCTCACGCCCAAAGTAGGAGGGGCCAGGCATCAGTGACTACATCCCTCTCTGGCCTCTCCAAAGGGGAGACAGAGCCCTCAGCACACGTCACCTCCCTGCCATCTGCTGCTGGGACGCACTGAGTAATCATCTACTGTGTGCAGAGGTCTGTGCTGACACCGTGGGAACAAAAGGATGTCATCACCCACTCCCTCCCCACCTGCTGGTACTGTGGGCAAGCAAGCCCCTTGTCAGCCATCATATCATCTGATCGCCCCATAGAAATAACAGCTGAGTAATATCAGGCCCATTTTACAGGCCAAGAAAGTGAGGCCCACATTTTGTCAAGCACCTGCCAATCCAGGTGTCTAAAGAAGCTGAATTCTGAGTCTCAGAAGGGTCAGGACGGGGCAGGTGCTGGCATGAAGAGAGAATGTCCCCAGGGCCAGGATGATGGCTGAGATCGCAGGAGGCCACCCCCACTGCCCTGCCCAGGAGGGACTGTCTTCACCACAACCCAGGCACTTGCTCAAGTCCCACAGCCCCGAGAAACTCATCCACTACCTCGTCTCTGCCCCCCGCATCCACAGGGGAACTGCCTCTCCAGCACATAAGAAACTGGTGCCAATGGTGGGATGGAGCCAGCCAGGCCCAAGGTCAAATTGAGCAAGGGGGAGAGACCAGGCTGTGCACATGCCAACGTCCTGCCTCCCTGTGCAGATCACTTTCCTGTCCCCAGGCACCTCCTTCAGAGACGCAGCTGGGGAAATCACACAGCCGCCCAGGACTCCCATGCTGAAAATATGGCAACTGTGAGATGCTGACACTCTTGTTCGCTTGAGGATGGGGGGCTGGCATGAGCACCACTGTGCCCGTTGGGGCTGCTCCTCCAGGGGCAGGAAAGTGGGGCTAGGGCGGGGAGGATGTCGGTATGAGGAAGGCGGCCATCTCCTGGGGATACCGGAGATGCTGCTCTCCCAGAAGCACCTTAGGGAATTAAGCTTCCCAAGAAATAGCAATTATTGATAGATGCACTGACTGTATAATTTATCTTCCAAACCAAGAGCTTATAAGATTGAAAGGGAAGCTGTTAATAATTACTCCAGAACTGACCTGGGAAAATCATGACATGGGCACATTAATTACTGAACACCTACTATGTGCCAGCATGAACGCTGGATACTTTGCGGGCATCATCAATCTTTATCCTCATAATGACCCATGAAAAGGCACTGCAGCCACGCTGGCCTCCTCCCTGTTCCTCTGTCATGTCTGAGTTCCCACCACGAGAGCCCTTGTCTTGGGCTAAAGTACTGAAAGGTCCTGTTACAAGACACACCCCCTCACTGCCAGGACCCCATTCCCACCATAATCAACCCATTTTCAGCCACTGTGACTTCCCATTTCACAGGGAACAGACTTCAAGGTCAGGGTATGGATGAGAAAGAGGAGAAAGTGAATGGGGAAGACCTGGGGCTGGGAAGGAGGATAACTGGGGTCAGGGGTTGAATAAATGGGTCCTAAGACCTTGTAGTGATGGAAGGAAGACAGAGAAAGGAAGTAAAAGGACTTGGATAAGGTGTAGCCTTCGGGGTCCTTGGTGAGCCGCATAAACTCCACCCACTTCTCTGAATACATCGTCTACTAGCTCATCCCACACCACACACCAGGCACAACCTGTTTTTCCTGCCTCCACCACTTTGCGTGTGCTGCTCCCCCATCCATGATTCCATCTGCCAATCTCAGCTGGGCAACATCCTCCCCACTCTTCAAGGCCTGCTTGAAACACCACTGCCTCCAGGAGGCCTTCCCTGATGGCTCCTCTTTAGGGTTTACCCCTCCCTCCCCTGGGCTCAGCACCTGTTCAGGCTTCCAGTGTCTGTGGAGCGAGGCCCGAGGCCCTGCTAAGGGTGAACAGGGCTGCCTTAGCAGCCCACCAGCCCTTGCTTGCAGGGCAGTTCATCACCGAACCCCTCTAGGCAGCCACAACAGTCTCCCACCAGTGATGACAAGCGTGGGGTGCTCATAATGGTGCAGACCCTGGACTCTGCCCACAGAGGTGCAGATCCCAGGAATCTCGACGGGGCCAGGAATCTGAAGTGTCAAGTCTCTCCAAGGGATTTCAGTATGTGCTAAATGTCAAGGCCCTCTAACAAGGCAGGTGAGGAGTAAATATCTGCTGGAATGAAAAACGTCTGCCCCTGATGTCCTGAAGGAAAGCCCTCCTGGAGTGCCTGCAAACGAGCAACAAAGACAACAGCTGACATTGGCTGGCGCTTGCCACCCACAAGGCTCAGTGCTCCTACCAACTGGGCAAACGCGCAAAGCAACCCCATGAGGCCGGTGCCATCGTTCTCCCCATCTCACAGATGAGGAAACTGAGGCTCACAGAGAAGTGACCTGCCTGAGGTCTCAAACCCAGTAAGTGGCAGAGCTACGATCTGAACCCAGGACAACTGGCCCCAGAGTCTACACCATGGTGACCACTGTGGTGTGCACTGGCCCTGGGATATGGCCACGAACAAATGACCCTGGCCCCAGTTTGCCTGCCAGCAGGGAAGAAACACCAAACACGCAAAAACACATACTTTTAAATTATGGCACATATGAGGAAGGAAAAGAATCAATGCTTCCAGAAGACAACTGCAGGAGGACTTATTGCAGATCTCCCTGATGATTGCCCTTTGCCTCAATTTTCTCATCTATATAATGGAGGAGTGGGGCCAGCTGATCCCTGGAAACTTTCCAGCTAGCACATCCCAGGAATCCAGCTTTCCTTCCTCTGGGCCTTGGTTTCCCCATCTATACAGTGGGCTGGAAGGAGAGCTGAGTCAGTGGCGACCCCTTCAAACTCAGCTCCTGGGTTTCCCAAGGCCAAGTCACCCTGAGTTTCCTAGAGCCAGGTCTTCAGGTGTGCAACCGCCACCTGTTGCCATGGTAACGCTAGAGCCTAGGATGGGCATGCGGTGATGCTGGGACCTGGAAGTGGTGCCCTGGCTCCTTCCCTTCTAGGAAGGCGAGCCTCTGTATCCAGTGGACTCGTTGAGCCAGGAGAAGGGGTGGACCCTTGGCTTTGCTGGCTCATCCAGAGCCCTGCTATCTCCATATGGTGAGGATGAGGGTCCCACCCCGCTGAAGATGACCTGCCATCCAGGGCCCCAGCCACAGCTGAGAGCCATTTCGTTCTTCTCAGGGCCCCGTGGTCACTGGGCTCTATCCATGGTGCTGAAATCCCAGCAGCTCTCCTAAGACAGGGTTCCCTTTAGCAAACACTTCCAGGAGCTGACTCTGCTGGGGTTTGGGAATTCAAGAAGGAAGATTAGTACCTGGGGACAGGCAGGGAGCCATGGCCAGTCAGGCTCCACACTTCCCAGCAGTGTCATCTCAGGATGGCCCTCTGCCTCTCTGTGCCTCAGTTCCGTCCATGTAAACTGGGGACAATAAGCATTCTGACCTCATGGGTCTGCAGTGAAGAGTGAACGCACAGAAGTATGTGGTGCATGGAGGGGCCCAATGAATGCTAGCTACTAATGTTAGATTGTGTGCGTGTTATTATTCGTGAGGCTAACTATGATTGGGTGCCTGTTGTGTGCCCGGTCTTCCAAGAATTTTACCTGCGTCTACTCACAGAAGTCCTGCAAAGTAAGTACTAAAATGAGGATAGGAATACAGACATTCTGGGACTTCCCTGGTGGGCTAGTGGTTAGGATTCCGGGCTTTCACCACAGTGGCCCGGGTTCTATCTCCAGTCAGGGAACTGAGATCCCTGTAAGACACTCAGTGCAGCCAAAAAAACAAAAACAAAAACAAAAACAAGAAACATTCTGAAGCTCAGAGAGGTGAAGTTAGCTGCTCAAGATCACACAGCTAGTGAAGTGGAGAGCAGAGATTCAGACCAATGGGCCTTTAAAATCACCAGATCTATCCCACTCCACTTCAGCTGTTCAGATGGGAAAACTGTGGACCAGAACCAGAGAGGCACCTGACTTACCACAAGTCCCCAGAAAACCCAGGGTCCCATCTCCCAGTGCAGATCTCTTCTCACTGCTCCAAACCAAGTTCCCCGTGGCAAGGTGAACAGGACTCCCCCGTGCCCACAGCAGCCAGAACTGCTGTCAGGCAGCTCCCTCCAAGGTGATCCCTTTGTTCTGCTGGAGGGTCCTCTGCTAAAAGCAGAGACATGAAGTGGCCCAGAGACAACATGTGTCAGCTGCAGCCATGGGCCAGCGGCCACTCACTGCCCGCCAGTGCCCTTGCCAGCAGGCATCTAAGTGCCAGGAAGAGGGCGGGCCAGGGCAGCACTGCTGGGGCCCCTCCAGCTCTGGCCTGGTTTTCCAGCAAAGAGGAGGTCCAGACATGCACCCAAGCTGCTCCCGTCCCCAATTCCCTGCTGAGTGTAGCGTGTGCGCACGCACATATGCACATGCACGCACATATGCACGCACACGCACATGTGCACATGCAGCTATAGTTCAAATCCACCCAACAGAGGGCTCCCGGTAGCCTCAAAACCCCAATTGTTTTCCTTTAAGGAGGCCCGGCCTTGACCTCTGGTGGGGGATAAGGGGCAGGGGAGGCATTAAAGAGTGGGAGGACCCAGAAACCTGGCTTCCTGTCCCAGCTCTGCTCCTTCCAAGCTGGGTGACCTTGAGCAAGTCAAAAAGTTGTCTGATGTGGTACTGCCTGTACAAAAGGGGGGTCCTTGGCCCTAGAGTAGGGCATCAAGGGGATCATGGATTGGAATGGGTTTTGAGACATTAGAATTGGTTGCTACTCACACAGTGGTGAGAGGCTTAAAGGAGAATCGCAGGGATAAATCCCAGCTCCACGGTTGGGTCCTCCTTGGTTGCCTTTGCCCCAGAGTCGGCAGCAGCCACCATCCCAGGCTCCCCATTTCCCCGTGGGCCCCTCCAATTCACTTTTCACATAGAGGCAGGAGGGGTCTTTGGAAAATGTAAAGCAGAGCTGTTCACATACCTCCAGAGCCTTCCCAGTGCACTTAGGAGGAGGCCCGAATGCCTGGCTGGGACTTGGAAGACCCCTCGGGGGTCTAACCAGCTCCCGCTCTTCTCACCAGCATCACTAACCCTGCCCCTCCCCCTCAGCCCCCGTGGCCACCCTGCCCTACTCGCTCTTCCCTGAACGCACCAGCCCCTGTCTCACCTCCGAGCTCATGCCTGTGCTGGTCCCCTCACTCGGCGCACTCTCTTCCTACCTTCACACAACTGGCTCCCTCTCATCCCACAGGGCTTAGCCAAAAGGTCATCTCCTCTGAGCAGCCTTCCCTGACGTCTAAAGTACCTCCCAGCACCACACACCAGCTCTGGCTTTTGGCTTCTGCTGCCAGTTAGAGGGAGAAGCCTCTTTGCTGGCAAACGACAAGGGTACAAAATGGGTGTGCCAGGCAGCTTGGGGCACACAAGTGGCAGAGTAACAAGTCCTGACATTGAGGAATTCCTCTGCTGAGTGGCCCTGGGCATGTCACCTGCCCTCCGTGGGCCTCAGTTTCCCCACCAGGACCATGGGTCAGAGGAGTCAGTCTCTGAGCCCCTTCTAGTTGGCTGTGGTTGCCTCCATCCAGGCCCCACCCTGCTTGACCCATTTTTCTGAGGCTTCTCTGAGCTCAGACAGTTGCTTCCTGAGGGGCCCAAACCCATAAATCACAGATAATTCCACCAAGTGCGGCGGCTGCTGGCGCCCGGGCATCTCGTGGCCATTACTCAACATCGGCGGGACTGAGGCTATTGCCAGGCGGCTTTGGCCTTCAAGGTTAGGGTGCTTGCCAATCTAAGACTTTAGCCCCTAACAGACTCCCCTTGTCCTGACAGGTCCTCCGCCCAGCCGCACCCACGTGCCCACCCTGTTGACCCTTCAGTCAACAAGTGCTCCCATTACTCCCTCTGGAGGCAGCCCCTCAGCTTCCCAGGTCCTCACAGTGTGCGAAGACTGGAGCCATCCTGCACCTGCCATTTATCAAAAAGGAGTCTGAGGCCCAGAGAGGAGGAGTGACTTGCCCAAGGTCACACAGCAAGTGTGTGGAGGCCCCTGGCCATAAAACTTCTGTTTTTGCCCCTTTCACCAGGGAGACCCCAGCCCAGGGAGAAGGCATGCAGGGCCACCGCCCAGCTCCATTCAACCCTGGGAAGACCCCAACTGGCTGTTGTGCCTGTGTTCACAGCCCCCTCTCCGACCTCAGGGGTCTGCTCCAGCTGCCAGGGGCTCCTGGGAAATTAAACCTCTTGTCCCGACATCCGGATCCAACAGGCTGTCTCCATTCCCACTCTTCAATCTGCTCAAAGTAATGAGGAGAAAGTCTAATGAGGTGTTCCCGGGGAGCTGAGCCTGTACTGCCAGGAGGCAGGAAGCAGGGAAACTGTCGTGGTGCCCACTGGGTGCTGAGGACGATGCCCCAGTAGCATCCGAAAACACTGGGAGGCGGAAGCTGGGGTGACAGGCTGGCTCTTCCCTCAAAGTCTGGGTGGCCCTGGGAGAAGCCTGTCTTCCCGTCCATTCACCCAGCCAATATCTATCAAGCACCTACTGTGTGCATTAGAGCAGAGGGAGTGACGGGGGAGAGCCCAGTGGCCTATATGGAAGTGCAGGCTCTGGGCAGACTGCCCAAGACCAAATCCTGTCTCCTTCCTGCAGGAGCACTCCTCATCTCTAAAACAGGAGCGATGGGAACTGTGCCTCTCTCAAAGGGTTACGGAGAGATCAAGGCCTCTGGAGGGGTTTGCACTGTGCCGGGCATGGAGTACTTGCGCAGTAAATGCTGGGTATTTCTATTGTCATTGTTGTTCTACGGCAAGTGCTGGGTTAGCGCCCTGAACGGGATGGATGTGGACTTAGAGCTCACAGAGCTTACCTTTCAGCAAAGGGGAGAGTCAAAACTGGTAAAAAAAAAAAACTGTTATAAATCGTGATAAGTGTCCCAAAGGCATGGGACAGAGAAAACCAGGGGGCCAAGACAGGGTTACAGAGGGCCCCTCTGAAAAGGACAGCAAGCTGAGAATCTTGATGGATAAGAAGGAACAGGGAAGGGTTTCAGGGACAGGAAAGCGCCAGGCAAGAGCCCTGGGGCAGGGAGCAGCTCAGTGCAGCGTTCAAGGACCTGAAAAGAGGGCTGTGTAGGCAGAGGACTGAGCAGCGGGGCGCGTGTCCCCTCTCTGGGCCTCAGTTTCCCTCTCTACGCAAAGAGGGTGACGGAAATGCCCCAGGTTCTCCTAGGAACTACCAAGGAGCAGACGAATTGCTCCAGGAGGAGCCTGGGGGAGCAGTGGGAGGAGTTTGGGGAGGTCTGGCTCGAACTGCTCTCATGTGACCTTGACCAGTCCCCTTCCCCTTCACCCCCTGGGGCTGACTCAAAGCGGGGAGGGGTGCCTGACTCACTACTTGGGTGACAGCTAATAATGCTACCCCCTCCACCCACTGAATCGCAGCCCCTGCATCAAAGCACTTTGGCTCCTGACCCCCTCACCCATCTAGCCTCCTGACTGCCCCCTGAGGGGCCAGACCTAGCCGCGAGGACCGCCTGGGGTCTCACGGGAGGCTGGAGGGGGGCGCTGTCTGGGAAGCAGCTTCTCCTCTCTCTTCTCACTTTTCTCAGCCCTGCCCCCTGGGGACTCACAGTCAGGGGCCCGGGTGGGTGTGGCCACAGGGACCGAAGTGCCTCAAGACCAGCGGAAACCCCTGGGTGCACTCGGGGTGCACTCAGCTGGGTGCACGTGTCCAAGGCACTGGGCCTGGGGCTGGTGACGTAGGGAGCCCTGGCTTCCTCCCTGAGCTCCCCCACCGCCCCCACGTGCCCCACGGAGCGTGAGTCACTGAAGTGAAGCCGGCCACATGCAGGCGAGTCACAAGATGGGGCCTAGCCCTCAGCGTGTGTGCGGGTGTCCCAGGGACACCCCTCTCCTGTACCATCCCCACTTCCTGAACAGCTGGGATTTCCTGAGAGAGGGAGGGTGTGCAGGGACTGGCGGGCGGCCAGAAGGGAGGAGCTGACCCTGGGGACTGGGGGGCCCGCACCCCTACTTGGGGCTCCATTTCCAGAAGGTGAGGGGGTTGGGATCTTAGGCCTCCCTCTACCACAGAGAGGAGACACCACCCCCCACCTTCCCCTCCCCTGAGTGATTAGCATATTCATGAGGGTTGGCATGAACATGAATATGCTAATCAGACACCACTGGCTACTCCCGGTTCCTTGCCTTCCCTGCTCCTGCCTCCAGCTCTGCTGTGGCCACAGGCTCCCCCCTCAGCCTCATCCTTCTCGCTCTCACTCCCCTGGCTCACCGCGCGCCAGCCTCACAGGCTTTTCCCGGGTTCGAACTTGGCCTGCTTGCTCCTGCCTCAGCACCTTTGACATACTGTTCCCCCTGCCCTTCCCTCCGTCTCCACGTGGGCAGCTGTCACTCATCAGAGCTTAGCTCGACTTCCCAACCCCCGACTAGGTTGGGACCCTCCACTTTATCGCACAGTTGCATTTATTTATTTTTGTGGTAACTGGATGACTGTCTCCCCCACTGGACGGGCTCTCTGAGGGCAGAGGCCAGTCTGCACAGGGCCTTGCACACAGGTGGTGCTCGGTACATGTTGACTAAATTGGTGATTTTTACTATTGTTCCAGCAGACTCCAGATGGGCCTCCCTGCCTCCCCCTCGCACTCGTGGCTGATTCTCCGCCAGCACCCAGCTCTGAGCAGACAGTGCTTCCCACTGCACACACAGTCTAAGAAGTGGACGCCTCAATCCTCTGACCCTCCCGCTTCCTGGACAGCTGAGGCCCCTGAGGCTCAGAGGCGTAAACCACCGGCCCACACGATGCGGGCTGCGGAGCCCAGGGCAGGAACTCAGGCCTGCCAGACCCCCAGTTCCTGGGCGGAGTAAGGGCCTCTGGGTGCCACACGGCGTCACCAGCTCCCCTCACGCCTGAGCCCAGGTGGAAGGCAACACCAGCCTGGGCCTTCTTCCCCTGGGAGAGGCGCAGAGGGGAGAGGAGTGGGCCCACCTGTGGGCCCTCATGGGACACAGCGGGGAAGGGAAGGCTGGGCTTAAAACACCCCTGCGTGGAAGCTCCTCCTTCAGAGGGGAGGGGTTATCACTACAACTCCTACCTCTGCTGCCGCAACCAACCCTTAGGATCCCAGAGCCGGGAAACGCCAGAGGAGCCCAAACCCCACCCTCCAGCTCCCAGCAGCCCCGAAACAGAAGGGGCTGCTGACCCACCTTCCCCTCAGGCGTCTCTGTTCACGGCTGAAAGGCTCAAGCCTCCCCTCTACCTGGACTTCCCTCCCCTCCTTCCTCAACTGCTAGGGCATGCCTGATCATCCTTCAAGACCCAAATCTGGACTTTCTCGGAGCCCACCCCTAGCGGTCCCAGCGGCCTCCACTGCACCTACAGCTGCCCTCTGATCCCTCCCCACAGCATGGCGCTGGACCCAACAATGTGACTTGAATGAATTCTTGGGTGACTGGGCAGTAACTCCTAAAACACTCCATGGGTTCTAGCTTTGCCCTCAGGCCTGGAACATGTCTGACCTCCCATGGGCGTGTGAATAAAAAAATGTGGGGCTTGAATCTGGGCTCTGTCCATTCGGCAAGTAACTTAACCTTTCTGGGCCTTACTTTCTAATTTGCAAAATGGGTTTAGTCATCCTGATTGAGAATGTGGGAAACGCTGTAGCTACTGAGTCTTACCCACCTCCTCTCCCCCATGTTCCCAGCTCCCCTTTTTTACCCCCAAGTCCAAAAGCTTCCAATGGATTAGCTGTTAAGGGGAGGCAGGGGTGTGGGCACAGCAGGGAGAGGGCAGAGACAGAGACTAGGTGCTGGTGGGGTGTCTGTGTGGGGTCTGCCGGGCTCCAGCAGCCCCAGAAGGTCCAGCAGGTAGGAGCAAAGCTGGACCATTGTCCACTCTGGTTGGATTCAGGGCCACAGTGAGGTCAGGGCACATGGAGGGAGCAAAGGAAACCAGTGCAGGGAGGAGATGCTGATGGTGCAGCCTCCTCTGGGGCACAGCTGGGCCTTCCAGTTCCCCTGCCCCTGGGATTGCGAACCCCAATGCCTCCCCCCCACCCAAGTCCCACTCACATGGAGAGTGTGCAAACCAGGAAAGTCACTCAGCCACAAACCTATTGGTACTGTATGCCAGCCACCATTCTGGGGACTGGAGATAAGACGTGAGCAAAATGAACGTGGCTAGTGACCTTGAAGTCCACTGGGAGAGATGGAAATTAAACAAACAACTGTATAATATTTCAGGGTGTGACCTCTGTCATGAGGCAAAGTAAAGCAGGATAAAAGATGGAACAGGGCTCTTTGAGGAGGTGACATTTGAACTCAGGACTGAATGAAGTGAGGGGGGAAGCTCTGCAGGTATCTTGCGGGCAGAAAGTTCGAGGCAGAAGGAACAGCAAGTGCAAGGGCCCTGGGGCAGAAATTTGATTTTGATGCAGTTGCCAACATTGGTCGAGGGAGTGAGCACCAGATGGAGCATAACAGTTGTCAACTGGGTGACCTTGGTGGTGAAAAACTTCAGCTCTGTAGCTTCTGTCTCCTTATCCATCAAATGAGCACAGAAAGATGTCTTGGGTGGTTACAAGGATGAAAATGGAGGAAGTCGGTGGAGGAAGCGCCCTGTAGCTCAGGGCAACACAAAAATAGATGTTCAGTAAGTGTGGACTGGATTGGCAAATGTAACTGGGGAGGTGGGAGGATGGCCACAGGATGGGAGCGGCTCTTAGAAACAAGAGTCTTACAAAAGGGCTATAGTCCTTCCCTCCATAACATTCCTCTTGACCTGATCTGCTAGGTCAATGCAGGCACCTGAGTTTGCAACTCTTGGGAATAAACCAGCAATTGAAGGCAGAAGACCAGGCCCCTAAGAGGGGGCAGCTCTGAGAATCCAGGTCCCAGGGAGGGGGTGGGGAAGGCTTTCCAGAAAGGATGGGCAAGGGTGGAGGGAGGCACCAAAGATGGGGAAACAGCCTGTGCAAAGGTAAAGCGCAGGTCCAGACTCCTGCGTGTTCCGGGACAAGAAGAGGAAAAAGAGAGAGAAAGAGAAGAGTGACGACATCAGTGATAAATGGCAGCTCATGTTTATAGAGCATATGCCGTGTGATCCTCACAGTCCTGACAATCACAACCACATAACCCTGAGCACTCACTGAGTGCTCAGTATGGGCCAGACGCTTGGATCTTCTCTGTCCTTTTTAACAACCTTATGTACGAGGCAAGAACTCGGCATTCCCATTTTACAGATGAGCAAACTGAGGCTGCGGGCCGTTAAGCAATTTGCCCAGGGGCCTGCAGCCAGTATGTGGCAAAGACAAGACTCAAACCCAGATGTGTCCCAAAAGCTCTCCACCACCAGGCCCACAGCCTCCTGTAGGAGAGGGCACTAGGGAGCCACAGAAGGTTCTGGACAGGAAACTAAAGTCATGTGACTTTCGTCCTGGGACAATCTTCTGGTGGCATCACAGGAGGGCTGAAGCCCCACAGTGGCTGCTGCCATGGTCTCAATGGCAGGGCCTCCTGCCTTAGTATTCCTGTGGAAGGGACCCCAGACCCCAGACCCCAGCGCAGAGGCCCCCAGCTCTGTAAGGCAGGGAGCAAGTACTCAGCAAGGCTTCCTCCCACCCACCCCAGGGGCTTGGGCACCAGCTCCAACCTGTAGCTTTAATTAAAAGGCTTTTTCAAACCATTAGCAGCAATAATAATAAAACCCCAAATAGGAACAATAAAACAGTACGACAGTCGGAGAATTAAAATGGGCACCTGGCTTTCTGCCACCCCCAGGGGGCTATTTGGGGCGCAGGCGGGAGGCACAATTTTCACCTCCAATAGACATGTCAGTTCCAGACACAGGCTGGGATGGGATGGATTCAGAGAAAGGGACCACCCTGTGCCAGGGACTCAGCTGCCCCCGGGCCACTTTGGGGACCCTCACAAGGAGGGCTTCAGCTGCGTGTCCCAGCCCCCGTCTTGGGAGTCAGTGTCTCCCTCCTGTCCCCCTACACAGCCCAACACAAAGCCAACAGGCCCTGCCACTAAAATCTAATTGGCCCCTCACCTCCACATCCACAGCCCCTGTCCTGATTTGGTCCACTTTTATCTCCCCCGAGAAACACACCAGCCTCCTACCAGGGGTCTCCATGTTCATCTGGGTCCCTGCAACTAAGCTCAAGCCAAATGCTGCCTCTACTGTCACCCCCTCAGATCTCGCCAGTGGCTCCCTACCTCCTCTAGCACCCCTGCCCCTGCCCTCAGGGACACCCCCCTCTCATCTGTCCCTGAGTGAGCCCAGACTTTCTCCACCGCAGGGCCTTTGCACAGTCCACGTGGGAGACCCTGCAGCCCATACCTCCCTGACAGACTCCCTCACCTGGTAGAGCTCAGCCTCAACACCACCTCCTGAAAGCCTCTGATACTTGCCCCCCTCCCCAGACCCCTCCCATCATTCTTTCCAAGGCTAGAGCATTTCTGTCAATTTCTTGACTGCCTACGCTCCGCCTCACACGTGAGATCCCTGTGAGGGTACGGACCGGGTCTGGCTTGTTTGCAGCTTTGCCCCAGTGCCTCGCACTGTGCCTGGCACACAGTAAGTGCTCAATCAATGCTTCCTGAACGATCCAGCAACCATGACCTCCCTGCTGTCTACTGAGCCCTGCCCTCCCTCCCTCCCTGCAGTCCAAGGAGCCACTGCTCCCCAAATATCTGGTCATCCTTGTGGGTAGCTGGGGGCGGTGGCTTTCTAGCCTCCCTGGGTTTCTTGCTCCTGAGGCCTCTACAGGTGGTTCCATGAGACTTTCAAGCCTTTGCTTTCACTCTGTAATGGCAGGGACCAGGGAAAATGGTCTCCAAGATTTCGGATCTAGGTTTTCACCCATTTAGGATCTAGGTTTTCGCTGGCCACCCCGGTGCCAGCACTGAGCTGGGTACACAGGGTCCAGGGCCTGGGACCCACCCTTGGGGGGCTTACAGGCCAGCTGGGGTGATCAAGCCAGAAAGATCTGTGTTACAAAGTGCCATGGTGTAATAACGCAGGGCAGAGCGGGGAGTGGTTTGGGGGCTGGGCCACGTAGCCACACGTTCATTTGGATCCTCACCCCACTACTCACTTGCTGTGTGACTTTGGGCAAGTGACCTCACCTCTCTGAGCCTTAAGTTTCCTCATGAACATGTGGGACCACTGCATGAGGAATCAAAGCCACAGCCTGGGTAAAGAACAGAGCACAGAGCCTAAAGCACTGTTCGTGCACTGGTGGGGGCTGCTGGTGAGGGAAGATGAACAAGGGGCTCTGAGAGAGGCAGGTGTGACTGCCTGAAGGAATCAGGGAAGGCTTCAGAGAGGAGGTGACATGGGAAATGTCTTGAAAAATGAACAGGAGTTCGTGAGGCCTGAGGGGAAAGCACGTGCAAAGGGTGGAGTGAAGAGGGAGTGTCAGGGAGCAGACCCTCATTGTAGCCCGAGCACTAGAGAAGCCTGACTATGAAAGCCTGGGCTGCCACACACCCGGAAGGGGTGGCCCTCCCCCCAAAGGACATCCGCCTACAGAGTTGGGTTGTTTGTTTTTTCTTTTAGTGTTTTTTTAAAAAAACGCCTTTATTAACTTCTTATGAAAACTTTCAAACATACACGAAGGCAGGGAGAAGAGCCCCATTTATGTGGTGTATTTTAAGCTGGGTGAGTAGGTAACCCTGGCATGCGGGGCCCCCTCGCACTCTGACTTCTGCTTTCTGTCACTCTAAAGAGAGACCAGATGGCCTTGGAGAGAGGACAGAGGACTCTACTCAGCCAGCAGCTCTCATGCCCTCCCAACTCCTAGAACCAACCAGGCAAAGTCTGAACCAATCATGTTCAGACGTCAGAGCTGGAGGTAGCAGTTCTCTTTTACCAACTCTGGTGAAAAAGGAAAAAGAAAGAAAGTCTTTTCCCAGCCAGACTACATTTCCTGCATCTGAGAGGGTGAGAATTTGCTCTTGGAAGGAAAGAAAAGAGTCTCCTGTCTGGAGCTTCCTCTTTGAACCTCCATGAATATACATGGCGGCAGGCAGAAGGCTCTTTGAGATGCTAACAGGTTACCTTACTTTGGGAAATTGGGGTCATTGGCTTTGAGGGGACCTCGAATGGTGCGGGGGGAGCTAGGATGAGATAGCAGGTGCTGGAGAGACTGGAGACCCGGGTGGCCAGCTCTGACCTTGGGCAACTCCTTTCCCTTTTGAGCCTCCATTTTCTCACCTGTGAAATGGGAACACTCCCTCCTGGGGCTGGCAGGGACAGAAGATGATGCTAAGTGACACACCCAACATGGCACCTGGCACACAGTAGGCGCCCAACACTTGCCGGTGCTTATTTCACTGAACCCAGAGCTGGGAGGGACCACTGGAACAGTTAATAATGGAGAAGGATGGGATTGGCAATCCATCCGACCTGAGTTCAAGTCCTTGCTCTGCTTGCCACTAGCTCTGTGCCGTTGGGTAAGAAACATCACCTCTCTGCACCTCAGTTTCCTCATCCGTAAAACGTGAAGACTTCTGTTTACCTACCCTGGGTGCTGTGGGGATGAAAGGAGCTAAGATATACGCAAACTCTGGTCAACACTAACATACAAAGCCAATCTTATGGTCCTTGAGGTTCACGATCATGGCTTTGGCTCCTCGCTGTAGCCGAGGCCTGGGATGGGTGGGACAAGGCACGGGCCAGGCAGCGGAAAGGCTGCAAGCTGACAGAAGAGGGGCCTTGTAGATCAGCGCACTTCTCGGTGAAGAAGATGAGGCGCAAAGACTAGGAAGGACTCACTGGAAGGACGGGAACCCTTTGCCCTGCCCAGCTCCTTGATCTGTCCTTCATCCCCATGGTAACCGCACTCCTCAACCCTCAACGCCTCCCTGGTCAGTCTCCACACTGCTGGGATGACTGGCCCAGCCAGCCTCCTCATGGCGCCCCTTCTCCAGATGAAAAGTCTCATGAAATGCAAATCTGATCACGTCGCCTCCTCGCCCCAAGCTCTCCAACGACTCTGGCTTGACTCAGGGAAAAGGCCAAGTCCTTCCTACAGCTATATGCCCCCTTATTTCTATGACCTCATCTCCTGCTACTTGCCCCCCATTCTTCCCAGCCACATGCGAAGTATATGGAAGATGCGGTCTCCTTGGCACACAGTAGGTGCTCTAGAAACAGCCTTCGAATGACTGTGAGTCAGTAAGTGAACAGAAGTCAAAGCTTCCATTTCTGCCTCCGTCTTTAGTGACGTAAGGAACTCTGCTGCTAGAGAACCCCCCTCCTCTGGCCCCTCTCCCTGGGGACAGGGCAAGTACTGGGCAGAGGTTGGGCAGGCAGTGGGCCAGCAGCCTGGGTGACCCCTGTCCGGCTCTGACTGCTGCTCTGACTGCATGCAGGGCTAATAGCTACAACTCCAGAGCAAAGTGAGTTAATGAGGAAGATTAATGTTCCCATGTTGCTCCCGTTCCCTCCACGGCCATCAGGGAGCTGGAGGAGGGACATCTGGGGCTTTGGGGCACCGGCCTCTGGGTGGCTGGGGTGCCTGACCCCACCCAGCCTGGCCACATGGCCTCTCCTACTCTTCTCCCTGACACAGGTGTCATCCACGAAGGGAAGGAAACCAACAGTAGATGCCACTGGTGTGCAGGCATTGGACATGGGGGCCCGTTTATTATTCACATGTGGAAACAAGTGTCCCCACTGGTCAGAGGGGAAACCAGAGGCCCAGAGAGAAGGCCCAGAGAGATGGGGTGGCCTGCCCAAGGGTCTCCAGCTGGGTTGAGCCGTCTCTCTCACATCTCTCATCTTGCGAGGGAGATGGAGCCCCACTTTGGACTGACAGTCCCCACCCCTCACCACCTACACTAGAGGCAATGGTGAATGACTATAATAAGAATAGTAATAATAACAATGACAACAGCTGACACTTACTGTTCACCGGGCACTGTGCTAAAAACTAAACAGTCACTAAAGTCTCAACAACCCTATGAGACAGAGCCTCTTATATGCGCATTTTACAGATGCAGAAACTGAGGCACAGAGCAGCAAAGATGCTTGACTGAGGCATACCGTAAGTGGACCTTGAATTCTATCTGCTCCAGCACCTCCCTCCACAGCCTCCTTTCAGATTCCAACCCAGGCTCTGGTCTAGGAGGTGGAGGACCGGTCACCCGGCCCTTCTCCAGCCCTGCCACTCCCACCTCTAGCCTGGCCCATTGGGTTTCTCACCCCTTTCAAAAGAAGTTTTGGAAGAATGACACACATTGTGTTTTAACTGCCATCTATTTTTTTCTCCTCATTATAAAAGCAATATTTGTTCACTGTAGAAAACTAGAAGAAAACAGAAAAGCATTTAGAAAATAAAATGATTCCTCTCCCAGAGATGACCATTTTTGATATTCTGGGCATGTTGTTCTAGTCTTTTTATTTTCCATATATAATCATTATCAAAACATTGCCCAGCAGCACAAGATTTGCTCTGTACTTGGCCCTGTGCTGAGTATCTGGTACACATTACCTCATTTAACCCTCATATGATCTCATTTCATCCTCACTACAGCAAGATAATACAATGATTAAAATCCCAATTTTATAGATAAGCAAATGTAGGTTCAGAGAGGTAAAGTAATATGTCCAAGGTCACAAAGCTGATCACTGATCCAGCCAGGTTCAAACTCACATCTTTTGGCTCTAATAATCTGAACTGTTTTCTTATGATAACTTCCTGGTGCTGGAATTGCCAGGTCAAGCATATGTAAAATTCTAAGCTTTTTAAATCCTAATTTAAAAAAATTCTATACCAACCTGTCCTAAAAAAAGGGGGTCTCAATTTGCACCCTTGTGGATCTGGGGCATGACTGGCCAGGGCCTAATGTTCTCCCAGCTGGAAGCCCCATGTCTCAACACAGAAGGAACCAGAAGAGATGCTGAGTCAACAAGTTAAGAGTTGTACCCAGTTACCTGACACCTTAGCCACTCTGTCACTGTGTACTTTGATCTTAGAAGCAAGTCCTATAAGGAAAACAGAATGCCCTCAAATGCAGGTATCCCTCAGCCTACCTGACAGGGAAACTAAGTCAGAAGTGGCTTTCCCCAAGTTTTCGGCTTGGTACTTCCTCTCTGTTCCTGAGTGTCACTCTATCATGTGAAAAACTGTAAACCTTCAGATCCAGTAAATTCAATGAATCCAAGGACAAGAAGTAGGAAGAAAACTATACCAAGGTAAATCATAATCAAACTGTTCAAAACCAGTGAGAAAGAGGAAATCTTAAAAGCAATCAGGTTAAGGGACTTCCCTGGTGGTCCAAGGGTTAAGACTCCACGCTCCCAATGCAAGGGACCTGGGTTCAATCCCTGGTCAGGGAACTAGATCCCGCATGCCGAAACTAAGAGCCCACATGCCGCAACTAAAGATCCTGCATGTCACAACAAAGATCCCGTGGGCTGCAACTAATACCTGGTGCAGCCAAATAAATAAATATTTTTTTTTAAAAAAGCCATCGGATTAAAAAGAAAAGTTACATACTGAGGAAAAAAGACGAGAATGACAACAGATTTCTTGCCGAAGATAATGCAGTGAGAAAGCAGGGAACGACGTCTTTAAAGTATTGAAAGAAATAAATCTGTCAATTTAGAATTCTATGTCTAGCAAAGATAACTTTCAAAAATGAAGGTTAAAAATAAAGACTTTTTCAGACAGAGAAGCTGAAAGAATTCATCACCAGCAGACCCACACTAAAAGAAAAGTCAACGTCCCTCAGGCTTCAGGAAAACGATACCAGAGAGAAATGTGGAGCTACAAAAAGGAATGAAGAGCACTGGAAATGGTAACTACATAAATAATATGTAGGATTATTTTTCTCATTATTTAAATCTCTTTAAAAGATAACTTACTCTTTAGACGAAAATAATAATAATGTCATGTTGTATTTAAAATATGTAAAAGTAAAATGCATAATATAATAGAATAAGAATGTAAGAGTCTTGTATTATACATGAAGTGATATAATATCACTTGAAAGTAGATGGTGATAAGTTAAAGATGTATACTATAAACTATACAGGAATAACTAAAATAACAAAGCAAAGAGTTATAGCTAATAATCAACAAGAGATAAATAGAATTATAAAAACATTTAATTAATCCTAAAACACGGGCAGAAGAAGAGGAAAAGGGGAACAAAGAACAGACAGGACAAGTAGAAAACAAATAGCAAGATAAAAGATTTAAACCTAACCATATTAACAATCACATCAAATGTAAATGGTCTAAATACTCCAACTAAAAGGCAGAAATTTTCAGATTGGATAAAGAAATAGACCTAACTATATGCTGCTTATAAGAAATGCACTTCAAATATAAAAATAAAACCAAGTGGGTTAAAAGTAAAAGGATGGAAAACTGTAGACCATTTTAACACTAATTAAAGGAAAATAGGAGGGGGACTTCCCTGGTGGTCCAGTGATTAAGAATCCATCTTGCAATGCAGGGATGCCAGTTCGATCCCTGGTCGGGGAACTAAGATCCCACACGCCGTGGGGCAACTAAGCCTGGGGCCCACAACGAGAGAGAAGCCCATGCACCGCAACGAAGAGCCCGTGCACGGCAATGAAAGCTCCCACGTGCCGCAACTAAGACCTCAGGCAGCAAATAAATAAATATTTTTTTAAAAAAAATTAAAAGAAAAGAAAGAAGAAAACTAGAGGGCTATATTTACATTAGAAAAAGTATGTTTAGAGGATAAAGAAAGTCATCTTATAATGATTAAGAGGTCAATTCATCAAGAGGAACAATAATCCTAAATATTTGTGTATTTAATAACAAAAGTACAAAATACATGAAGCAAAAAGTGATAGACAATCCCCAATTATAGTCAGGGATTTCAATATCACTCTCTCAATAATTGATAGAACAAGTGAAACAGAAAATAAATAAGGATACAGAAGACTTGAATAAGACCATCAACCAACTTGACCTGACATTTATAGAATCCTCCACCCAATAACAGCAGAATACATATTCCTTTCATGGAACACTTACCAAAATACACCATACTCTGGGCCATTAAAAAAGTCTCAACACATTTTAAAAGATTCGATTCATACAAAATACATTCTATGATCACAATGGAATTAAAGTAAAAACCAGTAACAGAAAAATCCCTGGAAAATCCCCAAATATTGGGAAACAGAATAATACACTTCTAAATAACCCATGGGTCAAAGGGATATCAACAGGGAAATTAGAAAATTTTGAACTGAATGAAAATGAAAACAAAACATCACATATCAAAATGTCTGGGACGCTACTAAAGCAGTACTTCAGGGAAACTTTACAGCACTAAAGGCCTGTATTAGTGAAGAAGAAAGGTTTCAAACCGATGACTTCTGCTTTTACCTTAAGAAACTAGAAGAACAAATTAAACCAAACTAAGTAAGAACAAGGAAATAATAAAGATTAGATGGGAAATCAATAAAAAAAAGAACACAGAAAAGTAATAGAGAAACATCAGACACACCAAAAGCTGGTTCTTTGAAAAGGTCAATAAAATTGAAAAATCTCTAACCAGATGGATCAAAGAAAGAAAATATAAAAAGAGAGGGAGAGAAGACACAAATTACCAATGTCAGGAATGAAAGAGGTGACATCACTACAGATTACACAGATATTAAAAGGATAATAAGGTTCAAAACTTATTACAAAGCTATAGTAATAAAGTCAGGGTGGTACTGTTATAAGGATAGATCAATAGAACAGAATTAGGAGTCCAGAAAAAAAATAACCCTCACATTTATGGTTAGCTGATTTCCAACAAGGGTGCCAAGACCATTCAAAGAGGGGAAGAACAGCCTTTTCAACAAATGGAGATGGAACAACTGAATATCCACGTGCAAAAAAAAAAAAAAAACGAAGTTGGACTACCTCACACCATGTACAAAAAATTAACTCAAAATGGATCAAAGACCTAAATGTAAGAGCTAAAACTATAAGGCTCTTAGAAGAGAACACAAGTGTAAATCTTTACAACCTTGAACTAGGCAATGGTTTCTTATATATGACACCAAAAGCACATGCATTAGAAGAAAAAAATAGGTAAGTTCGACTTCATCAAAATTGAAAAGGACTACAAAAGACACTACCAAGAATGTGAAAAGACAACTCATAGCATGGGATAAACATGTGAAAATCGGGGACTTCCCTGGTGGTCCAGTGGGTAAGACTCCGCGCTCCCAATGAAGGGGGCCCGAGTTTGATCCCTGGTCAGAGAACTAGATCCCACATACATGCCGCACAGCCAAAATAAATAAATATTTTAAAAAATGTGAAAATCATATATCTGATAGAAGACTTATATTCCAAAGTATATAAAGAACACTCACAGCTTAATAATATAGAGATAAGTAGTCCAATTTTAACATGGACAAAGGATTTGAATGGACATTTCTCAAAAGAAGACACAAGTGGACAATCAACACATGCTCAACACCGGGAGCCATTAAAGTAATGCAAGTCAAAACCACAATGAGACACCACTTCACATCCACTAGGATGGCTATAATTAAAAAGACAGACAGCTACAAATGTTGGTGAAAATCCGGAAAAATTGGAACCCTCATACACTGCCGTGGAAATGAAAAATGGTGTAGTCACTTTGGAAAACATCCTGGAAGTTGCTCAAAAGCTTAAACACATCATATCAATCAGTGATTCCACTCCTAGATATATAACCCCAATATGAAAGCATATGCCCACACAAAAACCTATATACAGGGCTTCCCTTGTGGTGCAGTGGTTAAGAATCTGCCTACCAGTGCAAGGGACACATGTTTGAGCCCTGGTCCAGGAAGATTGCACATGCCGCGGAGCAACTAAGCCCGTGTGCCACAACTACTGAAGCCCGCACGCCTAAAGCCTGTGCTCCGCAACAAGAAAAGCCACTGAAATGAGAAGCCTACGCACCGCAATGAAGAGTAGCCCCTGCTCGCCACAACTAGAGAAAGCCCGCACGCAGCAACGAGGACCCAACACAGCCAAAAATAAATAAATTATTTTTAAAAAACCTATATGCAATGCTCATAGCAGCATTATTTGTAATGGCTAAAAAGTGGATACAACATAAATGTCCATAAATTGAAGAATGGATAGATAAAATGTAGTGTATCCATACAATAGAATACCATTCAGCAATAAAAATGAATGAGGTACTGTTACATGCTACAACTTGTATGAACCTTGAAAACATTATGTTAAGTGTAAAAAGACAGTCACAAAAGGCCATATATTGTATGATTCCATTTACATGAAGTGTCCCAAATAAGCAAATCAATAGAGATGGAAAGTAGATTAGTGGTTGCCCAGGACTGAGGGTAGGGGAGTGGGTAGTGGGAAAAGGGGAGTGGCTTCTAATAAGGATACAGTTACTTTTGGGGGTGATGAAACGTTCTAAACTTGATGTGATGATTGGTGTACAACTGTGTACAATGGTATTAAAACCACTGATTTTCACAATAAATGCTGGAGAGGCTGTGGAGAAAAGGGAACCCTCCTACACTGTTGGTGGGAACGTAAACTGGTACAGCCACTATGGAGAACAGTACGGAGGTTCTTTAAAAAACTAAAAATAGAGCTACCATATGACCTAGCAATCCCACTTATAGGCATATATCCAGAGAAAAACATGGTCCAAAATGATACATGCACCCCAATGTTCAATGCAGCATTATTTACAATAGCCAGCACATGGAAGCAACCTAAATGTCCATCGACAGAGGAACAGATAAAGAAGATGTGGTACATATATACAATGGAATATTACTCAGCCATAAAAAGGAACAAAATAGTGACATTTGCAGAGAGAGACGTGGCTGGACCTAGAGACAGAGTGAAGTAAGTCAGAAAGAGAAAAACATATAACATATAATATCGCTTACATGTGGAATCTAGAAAAATGGTAGAAATGAACTTATTTGCAAAGCAGAAATAGAGTCACAGAGGTAGAGAACAAACTTATGGTTATCAAGAGGGGAGGAGGGTGGGATGAACTGGGAGACTGGGACTGACATATGTACACTACTAATGTATGAAATACACAAACTAATGAGAACCTAATGTATAGCACAGGGAACTCTATTCCATGCTCTGTGGCGACCTAAATGGGAAGGAAACCTAAAAAAGAGTGGATATATGTATATGAATGACTGATTCATTTTGCTGTACAGCAAGAAACTAACACAACATTGTTAAGCAATTTTACTCCAATAAAATTTTTTTAAAAACATTGATTTTTATACTTTAAATAGGTAAATTGTATGGTATATAAATTATATCTCAATATAATATATAATAATATAATTTATAATATATATAAATTATATCTCAATAAAGCTGTTATTTTTTAAAAGGGATAACAAAGGAATATGATGAACAACTTTATGCCAATACATTTGACAACTTAGATAAAATGGACAAATTTCCTTGAAGATACAAATTACCAAAGCCCATGGAAGAAGCTATAGGCAACCTGAATAGCCCTATATTTATTAAAGAAGTTGAATTTTTAGATAAAACTTTCCCACAAAGAAAACTCATGGCTCAGATGGCTTCACTGGTGATTCTAAACAAACATTTGTATGCTAATTCTATACAAACTCTTGTAAAAGACTGAAGAGAGGGAAATACTTTCCACTGCACTTTATGGGGCCCTGATACCAAAACCAGACAAACTCAATACAATAAGTGAAAACTACAGACCAACAGCCTTCATGAATATAGATGTCAAAATCCTAAACAGGGACTTCCTTGGTGGTCCAGTGGTAAAGAATCCGCCTTCCAATGAAGGGGGCTCGGGTTCCATCCTTGGTCAGGGAACTAAGATCCCACATGCCGCCGGGCAACTAAGCCTGGGCGCCACAACTACTGAGCTCGCATGCCTCAACTAGAGAGCCCAGGTGCTGCAAACTACAGAGCCCACACACTCTGGAACCCACGTGGCACAACTACAGAGCCCACACACCCTGGAGCCTGTGCGCCACAACTAGAGAGAAGCCCGCGCGCCGCAACGAAAGATCCCGCATGCCTCAAAGAAGATCCTGTGTGCCGCAACTAAGACCTGATGCAGCCAAAAATAAATAAGATAAATAAATAAATCTTTAAAAAAAAACCCAAAACCCCTCTGCTTTACAGTACTAAAACGCTGTGCAATGAATATGATGTATTTTTTTTTTAAATCCTGGTACTTCCCTGGTAGTGCAGTGGTTAAGAATCCGCCTGCCAATGCAGCGGACACAGGTTCAATCCCTAGTCTGAGAAGATCCCACATGCCGTGGAGCAACCAAGCCCAAGCGCCACAACTACTGAGCCTGCACTCTAGAGCCCACGAGCCACAACTACTGAGCCCATGAGCCACAACTACTGAAGCCCACGCACCCTAGAGCCCACACGCCACAACTACTGAGCCCACTCACCACAACTATTGAAGCCTGCACGCTCTAGGGCCCATGTGCCGCAACTACTGAGCCTGTGTGCTGCAACTACTGAAGCCCACTCACCTAGAGCCCATGCTCCACAACCAGAGAAGCCACCGCAATGAGAAGCCCGTGCACCGCAACAAAGAGTAGCCCCCACTCGCCACAACTAGAGAAAGCCCGCATGCAGCAATGAAGACCCAACGCAGCCAAAAAAAAAAAAAAAAAAAAAAAAATCCTAAACAACATTTCAGCAAATCTAATTCAACAATATGTTAAAAGGTCAAGTGGGTCTCACCTTAGGAGTGTAGAGTTGGCTCAACATTTGAAAATTAATCAATGTACTTCATAACAGAATAAAAGAGAAAAACCATGGGATCATCTCAAAAGACACAGAAAAAGCATTTCACAAAATCCAGTAACCATTCCTGGTTTTTAAAATTCTCAGCAAACTGGGAATAGAAGGAAAATTCCTCAACCTGAAAAAGGCATCTACAAAAACCCCACAGCTAATATCATATTTAATGGTGAAAGACTGAAAGCTCCCTTCTAAGATCAGGAACAAGACAAGGATGTCCACTCTCACCACTCCTATTCAGCACTGCCCTGGAGTTTCCAGCCAGGGCAATAAGGCAAGAAAATGAAACAAAAGGCATCCAGACTAGAAAGAAAGAAATAAAACTATCTTTATTTGCAGATAACATGCTCACCTATAAAGAAAATCCAATAGAAGCCACACACAAAAAAGCTATTATAACTAATAAGTAAGCTTACCAAGGTGCAGGATATAAGATCAATATACAAATATCAATTTTTCTATATACTAGCTACAAACAACCAGAAATTAAAATTTTTAAATACCATATACAACAGCATCAAAAATATGAACTAGGAATAAATATGGCAATAGACGTGAAAGACCTGGATACAGGAAACTAAATTATTGCTAAGTTTTTAAAAAACACCTAAATAAACTGAGATATCTTGCTCATGGATTAGGAGATTCAATATTGTTAAGATGTTCATTCTCAAATTGACTTTTGACAAAGGAGCAGAGATAATCAGCAGAGCCATAAGGGTTTTTTCCACAAATGGTGCTGGAATGATAGAACATTTATGAGTAAAATGTGAAATTTAATCCATATCTCACACTATATAAATTAACTCAAAATGGATCATAGTTATAAACATAAAACTATAAAACTTCAAGAAGAAAACATAGACTAAACCTTTATGTTCTTGGACGAGCTAAAGATTTCTTAGATATGACAGACAACAACAGACACAATCCAGAAAAGAACAAATTGTTAAATTGGACTTCATCGAAAATTTTAAATGCCTGTGCTTTGAAAAGACAATGCATAGACTGGAGGAAAATATTTGCAAAACATATATCCTTTATAGGACTTGTATCCAGAATACAAAAAGAACCCACAAAACTCAAGAGTAAGAAAACAGACAACCCAGTTTAAAAATGGGCAAGGGACTTCCCTGGTGGTCCACTGGGTAAGACCCTACACTCCCAATGCAGGGGGCCTGGGTTCAATCCCTGGTCGGGGAACTAGATCCCACATGCCTGCCCCAACTAAGATCTGGCACAGCCAAAATAAATAATAAATAAATATTTTTAAAAATAAAAGATAAAAATGGGCAAAGATGTTGTACAAAGAGACACTGCACAAAGAAGATATACAGATGGCAAAATAAGGACGTGAGAAGTTGCTCAACATCACTGGTCATTAAGGAATTGCAAATTAACACCACAATGAGATACTGCAACTATTAGAATACTTAAAATTGGAAAGATTGATGCTGCAAAGTGTTGGTGTGGATGTGGAGGAACTGGAACTTCCACACGCTGCTAGTGTGAATTTTAAATGGTGCACCCACTTTGGAAAACACCTTGATAGGTTTCTTAAAAAATTAAACATACACCAACCATATCGTCCAGTCATTCCTCTCCCAGGTGTTTACTCAAGAGGAATGAAAGCATAGGTTCATACAAAGATTTGTACACACAAATTCATAGAAGCTTTATTTGTAATAGCCCCAAACTGGAAAGAAGCCCAAATTTCCATCAACAAGTAAATGAAGAAATAAACTGTGGCATATCCACACAATGGAATACTACTCAATACAATAAAAAAGAACAAACCACTGATACATGCGACAACATGGATGAATATCCAAATAATTATGCTGAGTGAAAGAAGCCAGACAAAAAGAGTACGTATAAGTCCACTTATATAGAATTCTAGGGAACACAAATGAATACTTGCCTGGGGATGGGGAGGGGCAAGAGTAGAGTGGGAGGGGGGAAGGGGGGAAGAGGAAGGCTTACCTAGGGCCATGAGGAGACTTTTGGGAGGGATGGATATGTTCATTATCTTGATCATGGTGATGGTTTCAGGGTGTATACATCTGTCAAAACCTATCAATTTGAACACTTTGACTATGTGTGATTTATTGTTATGTCAGTTATACCTCAATAAAAGCTGCTTTTTAAAAGGAAAATAAATCAAAGTTACACTGGAGGGCTTCCCTGGTGGCGCAGTGGTTGAGAGTCCGCCTGCCAACGCAGGGGACACGGGTTCGTGCCCCGGTCTGGGAAGATCCTACATGCCGCAGAGCGGCTGGGCTCTGAGCCTGCGTGCCCGGAGCCTGTGCTCCGCAATGGTAGAGGCCACAACAGTGAGAGTTACACTGGAAGCGGGGGGGAAAGGATTAAACTAGAATACTTTGACTGGTTTTTTCAACTTAGAGGTTCTATCATTTTTTGAATCTTGAAATGCTAAGTCTCATCTGTTCAAGGATTCATAATCATTTATTTCCGGAGTATAAACATACCTCATTCTGTCATTTTGAAGATAACTATACTGAGGTTCTGAGATGCATTGGTACCAAGTAAGAGGCTGTGATGCTAAATCATTTCTCCTGAAATGTAACACCCATAACCTGAGATCGCATGATTCCATCGCTTTCTCCATCTCCATTCTTTTCTTCAAACACGCATGAACGGAGGAATAGAATGGCTCCTACTCCATCATTAGAATTTAAATCACCTCTCGCTTTAGGGAGGCACTGAACATGATGCTTCGGAAGAGTTTTAAGTAATACGGGGATGTGCTTCCACCACAGGCATGAGCAGGGAGAGGGAACAGAAGTGAAACACAGAGGTATTCTGGAGCGTCAGCCCACACGGGGAAGAAAAAACTCCCCGGACAGAACGATCAACGGGACATAGCTCCAAAGCTACCGCAGACACCACTAGTGATTTTTGTTTTCATCTTTTCCCTTTAAAAATTTTTTACATTTTAATTTAATTTTTCATTCTTAAATGAATAGGCTTTGTTTTTTAGAGCAATTTTAGGTTTACAGAAAAACTGAGCAGAAACTACAGAGTTCCCATATATCCTTTCTCTTTCCTCCTTGTAGTTCCCCATGATTAATACCTTGCATCAATGTGGTACCTTTGTTACAATGGACGAACCAACATTGATACATTATTATTAACTAAAGTCCATTGTTTAAACTAGGGTTCACTCTTTGTAAAGTTCTATGGGTTTTGACAAATGTCTAATGTCATGTATCCACCACCTCAGTATCATACAGAAGAGTTTCACTGTCCTAAAATCCTCTGTGCTCCACCTACTCATCCCCCCTTCCTCCCCTCGAATCCTTGGCAACCACTGATCTTTTTACTTTCTCTACAGTTTTACCTTCTCCAGAATGTCATACAGTTGGAATCAGACAGTATGTAACCTTTTCGGACTAGCTTCTTTCACTTAGTAATTGTGTTTAAAGCTCCTCCATGTCTTTTTGCGGCTTGATAGCTCATTTCTTGTTATTGCTAAACAATATTGCATTCAATGGATGTACCACAACTTGTTTATCCAGTCATCCATTGAAGGACATCTTGGTTACTTCCATTATTTTCCATTATATATACATATACACATGAATCAAGCCACACTATATGTACATTAAGGTTAGTGTACTCTACCACACATATGTTACACCTCAATACAAAACTTTTAAATATAATAATACTCTGTAGTCATTGACTCAGAAAGATGGCCAGCATCAAGGGGAAAGGTAGCTACAGACAAACAGGACTCACATGACCCTATTTATGCAAAATCGTCTACACATATGCATTTCACCTGCAGATGACTTCAAAACTACATGCACTAAAATTTATGAGAGTACTTTGTGTACACCAAGCATTGGCCTAAGCACTTTTTTACATCATTTCATCCTCACAACCGTCTTATGAGGTTGGGACCATTACTGGCCCCACTTTACAGATGAGAAGACCGAGGCACAGAGAGATTAGGTAACTTGATTGAAGTCAACTAACTGAGTGGCAGGGTGGGATCTGAACTTAGGCCTTATGGCACCAGTGCCCATGCTCTTATGTAAACCCTGACCACAACCTGACCACAGCCCCTGAGGCTGCACACAGTCTGGTCCCTGTCACAACCCCCATGCTTTAACTCATCCTCCCTCCTCATCCCAACATTCCAGGCTTCTCCTCTTCCTTTCTCTTCCCTGAAAACACCACTGCCCTCACACTGCAGGGTTTGCACATTTGCCGTTCTCTCCACTAGGAGTGTCTTCTCATCCCTCCGGTCTCAGCCCAAGTGTCACCTCCTCCAGGCAGCCTTCCGGACCCCCAGCCTGGGCTGAGACCTCTCATTTGCATCCATCGTTCCCATGACTCTCCCCTGTGGACCTCATCACTGTTCTACCTGCTTTTTGAGTCCCCTGAGAGTGAGGAAGTGTCTGTTTCACTCAGATCCAGGTCCCCTCTGCCCACTGTAGGGCCTGGCGTGGATTGGGCACTCAACAAATATTTGCTGAAGGAATGAATAAGTGAATGAATGAATCCACCTGCCAGGTCAGATCGACTTGGAGGGGGCTCTGGAAGGCTGACGTCAAAATGTCGAGGATGGTCACCACAGGGAGGTGGATTCCGGGGAATTTTTACTCTCATTTTTGTACTTTGGGGTTTATCTGGCTGGATAGTGTTCCTGGGGGCAGATATCATCTTCCAACCCCTCAGCACTTCCCCTGTCTGCGGGACCCCCGTCTGCCACCCTCCTTGACCCCTACAGAGTTCTCCCAGCTCTGCCTGCAGCCCCAGTGGGCGGTGTATTAATAAACGGAGGGAGAAGGTCACCCAGCTTGCAAGCTCTGAGCGGAGCCGTCCTTGACCCAGGTGCACATGAAATGCGCTGGGGGCGGGGGAGGTCGGGCGAGGGGGGGAGGGGGGTGGAGCCGCTTCCCCGAGCGCTGAGCACGTGTGAGCTATTTCTGATTCCCACCTGGCCGGGCACAGTGCATCTGCCGCAGGAAGCCGCAGGAAACGGGGCTGCCCGGCAGGTAGAACCGCTGGCCAGCTACCCTGCACACTCATCACACCAGACCTGGCCACTGACCTACTGAAAACCGTCCCTTAGCTCTCCAGCACCCAGGGTCGGGGGGGTGGGGGGGGAAGGGGAGGGCAAGACCCTCCACCTGGCATTTGAGGCTCAGCAAGGTCCCCGCCCACCTTCCTGCTCTCCACTCTCCCAAGTGCAGCCAGGTCCCCACTCAACTCCTGGCCTTTGCACGTGCTGTTCCCTCTACCAGGAATGCCTGCTCGGCCCCAGTAGTCGGCTCGCTCCCACTTAACCTGTGGGTCTCAGCTTGGAAAACTCCTCCAAGAAACCTTCACTGATCATCCCCCAGCCCTTGTCCCAGCGCTGCCTGCTATCCCAACACAGATCCCGATGACCTGGTGGCCTGTGATCCCTCTCCCAGCCTGTGATGTGGCCACCTTGTGGGTCCTCCATAGTCATCTCCATGTCCCAGAGTCCAGCAAGGGAGTGGCCCATAGCAGACACGAATCCACGTTTGCTGACTGACTACAAGAGGGAGAAAGTGCTCCAGGTGCTGAGAGGGACAGAGGAAGTCAGGGACAGGGGAGCGGGAGGAGAGCCAGTGATTGAGTGTGGCTGTGACCTGGAGGCCGAGGGTAGAGAGGTGTGGTCCTGGGGGGTGGGGCGGCATCCACAGTCAGCTGCAACCCCTGTCTGATGGGCTTGCCCTCCTCAAGCCAGCCGGCCCCAGAGCTCCAGGTACCAGGTGTGGCTGCCCGCAGGCCCCGCCTCCCCAGCCCTGACAGGCGCAGTGGACGTGGAATCTGTACAGAACAGAGCGTTCTGTCTAAATATATCTAATCCCAACACAGGACACACAGGGAGGGAGTCAGGGGCACGGTGGGCCTGAGTGCTGGGAGAGCCTCACTCACTCGCCCGGCCCATGGCCCCTGCCCCGGCAGGGGAAATCCACCCTGGGGCCCAGGGCCAGGGGCGGGCCTGGGTGGGCTTTTCCAAGCAGGGTTCCCAATGCCTGACCTCCCCAAAAGCAGCTGCCTTGAATGTGGGCCACGCACAAACCAGGCCAGCAGAGGAGGGACCTGGGGGAGGGGGACACGGAGCTGGGGGAAGAGGCCTTGGTCCCAGGCAGTCCAGACTCTCCCCACCACCTTGTAACAAAGGCACAGAGAGGGAGGCAACTCCAACAGGGTCACATGGGGGTCTGGGGGCAGTGAGGGGTGGAGAACCCAAGTGTCTTGGCTCCCAGCCACCGAGGGCTTCTAGAATTCTCTTCAGCTTCTCCCAACGATCTTTCAGAGTGGGATAGCAGAAAGAGCACTAGGTTCAGAGTCAAGAGGCTGTGGTTCGGGACGTCCCTGGTGGTCCAGTGGTTTAGGACTCCGTGCTTCCCCTGCAGGGAGCCTGGGTTTGATCCCTGGTCGGGGAACTAAGATCCCGCATGCCGCATGGCACGGCCAAAGCATAAATAAATAAATAAAAAATGTTTAAAAAGAGGCTGTGGTTCAGCCCCATCTCTACCACTGAGGCCCTCAGGCAAGTCCTCTCTGGGCCCCTGTTTCCCCATCTGTAAAATGGCCATAAGCACGCATCCCCGTGTGTGCAGGCACTCTGCACGTAGGAGTGTCCACTTCTTGGCCCTCCCTTCCAAGCTGGTCTCATTGGGAGCCCGGGCCAACCTTCTGTGAGCTGGTCTGCACTGGGGTGTGGGGAAGGAACGCCAGAAGTCTCCAGAGTGTGTGTGTGCGTAGGGGTGGGGGAGTCATGAGAGAACACAACAGCATCAGCTGCTTTTTCTTGACCACCTGCTATGTGCCAGGCCCCGTCCTAGGTACTGGGTTGGCCAAAAAGTTTGTTTGCGTTTTTCCATAACATCTTACATCACCTCAACGTCACACCAAGCCTCCAAGACAGGCAGTGACGTGTTATCCCACGGGGAAGAGATGGGGAAACTGAGGCTCCGAGAGGTTTCTGTGACCTGCTGAAGGTCACACAGCTGGTAAGGAGAGCCAGACTCGAACTCGAGCCAACCCTCAGAGTCGGCTGACTTCCTCCTGTGGGTGCAAGAGTTCACTGGTGGCCACGCAGGGAGGTCCGCCCGTGGCTCCAGAAAGCCTCCCAGGGTCCTCAGGGATGAGGCAGTCGCTGCCTTTCCACTCAGTCTTGCTCTTTCAATTAAAAACAAAAGCAGAAAAAAACAAAAAAACAAAAAAAACTTGTTAACTGAAACAGCTGGACATTAACACTCGCTGCTTCATTATTCAACAGGCACTAAGGCCCCACACAGCCAAGCCTACCTCCCGGCCCTCACCCACTCTCACCCTAGGCAGGATGGCGCAGAGCCTGGATCTGAGGACAGCTGGTCTGGGTTCAAATCCTGGCTCTACCAGCTGCTGGCTGGGTGACCTTCGGATTGTCACTCTCCCTCTCTGTGCCTCATCTCCCCACCTGTGAGAGGACAGTGGGACCCTTGACCCAGTGTCACTGGGTGTACTGGAGAGACGGCCAAGGCCAAGTTCTGGCCCACGTCCCACAGGAAACAGCCAGCATCACTCTGGTTTAACCTATCACTGATGACAGCGTAAGATTCCCTAAAAAATCCCCAGATTCCCTCAGAGTGGCTCCTGGAGATAGAATGTGTGTGTGTATGTATGAGAGAGATTATAAATGTTTATTATCATTTTAAGCCATTAAGTTTTGGGATAATTTGTTACGCAGCACCAGATAACTAACACAGAGGGTCAGTTGCGAGGGGGTAGAGGAGAGGGCAGAGAGCAACTGGGGGCTGGTTCCAGAGGGTGCAATTTATGTCTCCCAGGCTGGGCATGCAGGGGTGCCTTCCTCTCATGCCTCTCCCCGACCTCAGCCTTCCCTCTATGGCTGCTTCCTATGACTGTTTATAGACACAAGTACAGATCAGAAAGAACTCCTCTAACCCACAGAGCCTACCATGCGCCAGCTCAAAGCTAAAGGCTTTTGGACTTCCCTGGTGGCACAGTGGTTAAGAATCCACCTGCCAGTGCAGGAGACGGGTTCGATCCCTGGTCCCGGAAGATCCCACATGCTGCGGAGCAACTAAGCCCTTGCGCCACAACTACTGAGCCTGCGCTCTAGAGCCCGCGCGCCACAACTACTGAAGCCTGCGCGCCTAGAGCCCGTGCTCCGCAACAAGAGAAGCCACCGCAACGAGAAGCCCGCGCACTGCAACGAAGAGTAGCCCCCACTCGCCACCAACTAGAGAAAGCCTGCGCGCAGCAACGAAGACCCAACGCAGCCAAAAATAAAAATTAAATAATTAATTAATTTAATTTAATTTAAAAAGATAAAGGCTTTCGCATATCAGTTGTCATTCAATTCTTTATTATGCCCAGTGCCTAGAATAATACCTGGCACATAATAGGTGTTGGTATTACTCTGTATGGACTGGGCAGCAGTGATAAACAGACCCCAAATTTCAGGGGCTTAAAGAACAAGAACTGTACTCCTTTCAAACAGTTGGGCTTCTCCCCAGGTTGGCAAAAAACAGCCCTGGTGGGTCCACAAGCTAAAGGAGGGAGACCAATCAGCCAGCTCCCCACTTGCTCAGCCCCTGGGCACCCCCCTGGCGCCCCACATGGGCTCATGCAGCCACCACCCCCACTCCTGGTTGGGAAGGAGAGGCGCAAGGGGCCACAGTGGGATGTACGGGCTGGGCTCTGGTCTGAGGCACTTGCCACGTGACCTGGGCTTGACCCGGACATTTCTGTGGGACAGGAGCCTGAGGGGGCACAGGCTGCACCTGGTCACTGGGCGCAACAGTGCTTGGCTGACATCTATGAGCTGTGCACCTACTGTGTGCCAGGCCTCAGGCTGGGCACGGCTAGGCGAACCAAGAGGCACCAGCCTGGCCCCTGCCTGGAGGGCAGGAGTGACCCACGTGGGACGAGTGGGACCATCTCCTGGAAGGATGAGGCCTAAGCCGAGTGGGAAATAACAAACAGGAACTCCTGAGCAAAGACTCTGGGGAAGGGTTTTCCAGGCAGAGGGAGGCTGGGGGCCAGGGGACATGGTGTGCTCTGGGGGTCCCAAGTCCTTCAGCTGATCCGTAGGTGAGGGTGTGACAGGCGCAGGTGACAGAGGCATGGACTGCTCAGGGCTCTGGGCCGTGACAGGGTGTAAGGGGCCGGGTGTGGTTCTGGATCCATCTCTTTGCCTGTGTGTGGAGGGTATATGGGCAGGAGACCTAGGAGAGGGCCGGGACAGTCACCTTGACGAGAGGCCACGACGTTCTGAAGTCAAAAGATGCCTGAGAAGGGGACAAGGGGCAGGGAAGGAGCCCAACTTCTGCTTCGTAGCCAAACCCCTAGTCCCACCCCAAGGGCTCCATGCCTAAGGCTGCCTCCCCTCCCCCAGCCTCCAGGAGTGGCCTTGTCATTTATCAAACCCAGCCTGGCAAATGGTTCCTGGAAGCCTTGGGGCTGCTGGCTGTGCCCCTGCCCACCCCCCCACCCCCCAAACGGGCTGCCGGCTGCCTCTGCCCCTGCCCCGTCCAGTGGCAGCAGAGGGTGAGGACACACCGGGTCAGCAGTCAGTCGGCTTTGGCCTCAGCCTCACCAGGCAGGCAGATGGCCAACGCTCCGTGCCAGTGCCGGGAAGGCCTGAGGCGTGGCTGGCCAGGAGAACACTGTGGGTCTGCCCTGCTCCGGAACCTTCTGTGGCTCCCCAGTTTCTCTCAGGGGGAAGCACCCTTGCAGGGGGAGCCCAAGAGGCTGGGAGGAGGGGCCCAGCTCCACTCTGACTTGCTGCAGAGCCTCAGGCAAGTCACTCAAACGACCTGAGCTGGACTCAGTGAGAGCCAAAAGCTTTCCCCAGGGACCCCTCAGGGATCCAACCCACATCCGGCCAAGTTTCGAGCCCCACCTGGACAGGCTGCTTCACTTCTCTGAGCCTCAGTTTCACTGTACGTCAGCAGTGCACCGTGTGGTCCTCCAGGCCCTGACTGCCCCTCACATCGAGCTCCTCCAAGCTCCCTCCAGGCTTGAGACCCTCACGCTCCCCATGCTGCCCCCAGGTCAGGGCCTTCGCACCAGTTAACTCCCACTTGCAGGTCTCAGCTTGAGTGTCACCTCCCTGGGGCAGCCCTCCCGGACCGCCCCAGCCTAGGGCAGATCTCCTTGTGCTTCTCTGCAGCAGCCGCGCCTGTCACTGATGTGCGTTTACATTCATCTGGGAGGCTAGGTTATGACCGCTGGCCTCCCAAGAGGATCGTGGGCCCCAGAGGGCTGGGACCGGGGGCTCAGTTCACTGATACGTACCTGGCACCTGCTCTGGGCACAGAGCAGGCACCTACCATGTTGTCTGTTGAATGAATACTTAGAAAAAGAAAGGGAGAAAGGGAAGGGAAGTCCAGAGGGATGATAATATCTATCTCCCAGTGTTAGGATGATCTGACAATATGCAAAAGGCCTGGCCTGAGTGAAGGCAACGTCACACCAGCCCCACACACCCAAACATGCACATATCGCACACAGGGGTGGGAAGGGGCCCACGGGCGGCCATACCTTCCTGTCCACGCCCACACCCTCCCCGAGTGCCCTGATGAACCAGACAGACAAGGGTCAGATGCACAGAGTGGCAGAGGTGGGTCTGGCCCCATGACTCGCCAAGACCACCAGGCTGCCCAGAGCCAACCAGCCTCCGTCCCCGCCCACTCTGTCCCTGGAAGGCCCTGCACACTCCCAGTCCTCCAGGAATCTCTCACACCCAAAGGTGGCAGGTTTCCCCCCCACTACCCAGGAGAGGCATGAGACACTAACACCTTCTCCCTGACGTCTCACCTCAGCTTCGAGGACCGGAGCTGCAGCTCAGAAAATTCCCAGCACAGCCAGGTGGGGGCCCAGAGGTGGGCCGGGGCAGCCTCAACCCCTCCTACCCCATCCCACTCCTACTGCACAGATGGAGAAACTGAGACCCAGAGAGGGCATGGCGGGGGGGGGGGGCGGTCATGGTCACCAGGCTGGCCTCTTGCCTGGGACTTTCCTGCCTTCTCACCTGGATGCCTGAGTCACACAGACCTGGCTTGAGATCCTCGCTCTACCCGCACCAGCTGTACAGACTCAGTATCCTCGGAGATAAGATGGGGATGATCACAGCACCTTGCCCCCTTCACTGCGGGGTGCACACGTGGAGAACAGAGGTGGCAGAGGGCCCTGTCCTCCCACAGCAGGCCGAGTCCAGCCAGGACACCTCCCGAGAGCCATCACTGCAAAGCTGCCTGCTCAGCTCCAGTGTCCCAAAGCCCGGCTCTCACAGTGCACCCTGCCCAGAAAAGATAGGCAACCATGCCAGGGTCACACAGCAAGACCCCAGCATGCAGAGACTTGAACTTGGGCCCTGTTCAGCTGAAACTCCAGCCCCGAGCCTCCCACCCCAAAGCGGATCTGGCAGAGCCAAGGAGGTGCCAGGGCTTGGCGGCAGCCGGAGGAGGGAGGGAGGCAGGCAGGCAGGCAGCTGGAGGTGGTGGGAAGAACCTTTTTTTCCCCTGTCTTTAGCAAACTCGGGTCCCCGTTTCCAAGCTGCGCTCCAGAGGCCTCAGTTGCTGCGTCACTGCACGCAGTCAGCCCGCAGTGGGCGGAAGGGGAGGCTCCTTCCCTCTGGCAGGGGCTGGGGGGCAGGGGGGTGGTGGGGAGCCAGGCAGAGGGTCAGGGGTGAGGACAGTGAAGGCTCCCTGACTGCTCCCAGAGGGAAGCCCAGCTGGATTCACCCCTGGAATCACAGAAGGCTGAGCTGGGAGAGCCTCGGAGACTTAATCCCTAGTGTCCCACAAATAGATGGAGACTATGAGGCTCAGAGAGGGGCTGGGATTCAGTCGGTGACACACAGCAGTGAGCGAGCTCATCATTCGAACTCCAAACCCCTATCTCCTAGCAACCGCAAAGCAAAAGCCTCCTGGACCCACCTCTGTCACCACGGGCTCATCTGTCACTGCAGAAAGAAAAATGTCTGAACTAGAGGCCTAGTTCTCACTCCCCGGCCCTGGCACCTGGAATCACAGAGACCCCCACCTGCACGATCACAAGCACCTCAGTGGGGTGTGGTTCTGAGCCCCTGTCGTGGGGCGCAGCACAGTGCTAGGTACACAGCAGGCGCTCAATAAGTGGTCTTGTACTCCATTTATGTGCCGGGATGCTGGCCCCATTTCTACATTGTCAAAGACAGAACCCGCCCACATCATGTGTTTTCTAAAGATGACCCCCTCGTGTACCAAATGTCGCTTTAGCCACTTTTGAAGTAAACTCCGGGAGACGGATCACCTGCACAGGCCTTCTTACGCTGAAGAGAGGAATACAAATGCTGTGTCTGCTTTCTGCCTTCTCAGGAGCACCCGCACCCCTGTGACTGGGCCCTGGGGGCTGCGGTGTCTGTGTGAGATGGGTCTGCCCCGTCACTGGACGGCCCCAGGAACCAAGCGCTTTGTTCTCCCTCTGTTCTGCAGTCACGGTCACTTCTCAGGACCCATGTCACCTCCCCGTCCCCCCCGGAAGCCGGGGGGATGGGCCACCTACCGGAACTGTGTGTTAGTGGCAACTAAAGGAGCTGGGACAGGCCACGGCTCTCTTACTAACAGCATGCTTCCCCCGGGGCCTCCAGCAGGGCCTGGGAGGTGAGGTGCTGCTTGAGTGAGTGACCAGTGACATCAGGCGCTCTCAGACCAGGCTGAGCTCCACCTGCAGTGTATGTCCAGGTGCCCTCAAACCAGGATCTGGGTCTGCCACCCACATTTGATTCCCACGGCCTAATAATACCCGCCTTCCATGCCCTCCACCCATCACTTCTGTTGAACAAATGGGAGCTTCAGAATTTCCATAACACAGGGCTAAGACTAGACTCTAAACTCTAACCCACCTGGTTTCAAATCCTGGTGCCACCACTTCACCAGTTGTGGGGCATTGGACAACCTACTATAGCTCTCTTTGCCCCAGTTTCCTCGTCTGTAAAGTGGGGAGAGTAATCATAGGGTGGGATGGGACAAAAGGAGGGCCTGGATTTACGGTGCTCAGAGGCGGTGCTCGCTCAACAGAGGGCACTGTGCATGGCTCCTAGGCGACGGTCACTGATGCTCTGTGGCATGAATGGGTGTTAGTCAATGATCCGTTGCCATTACTATTATCATCATCAACACCAGCAGGGATCCCCAAGCCTGGTTTTGCAACTAGCCCTGCTATAGGGTGTAGCAAAAATTTCCAAACAAAATTTGCTTCCATTCATTTTTGAAAAGGCCACGTCAGACAGCTCGGCAAGGAGGAGGCGGCATTGCGAAACCCAGCACAGAGGGATCTGGGCCCCGCTCCTCGGCTCGGGAAATGATCTGCGATCCGTGAGCAAGGGGGCCCTCGGAGCCGGCACCCCCAGGGCTCGGTCCAGGGGACTCCTGGGTTTATCCCCACTCTCTGAGTGACCCTGAGCAGCCACCCAGCTGCTCTGAGCCTCAGTTTCCTCATCTGTCAAATGGAGACAATTTCTGTTTTCATGCGTACCCCTCCCTGGGGGTGGTTAGAAGGTGAGGGGAGAGTATCGCACACACCCTACAGGCCTCAGTCCTGGCCCGGGGCAACCCAGAAGACACTGTGGAGTGGGTGTGGGAGCAGAACAGGCTCCACCCCCCACCCCCCAGAGGCCACAACAAAAGAAAATCTAGTCACCTGAGTTTTAAAGGGTTCCCCCCACAAGAGTCTGATGAAGAGGGGAGCGGGCTTGTCTTTGGTGCAACACAGGAAGCCCCTCCTTAGTGAGAGCCTTTCCCAAAGAGGGTGGGGTGACAGTTTGCACGGCAGGGGCCCCCTCCCAGCGGAGCCGGCCTCCACACTCCCTTAAACCATCAGGATCCTCCATTAGAAGGAACTTCGGAGCCTCACGCCCAGCCCTTCAAAGCCACCAAGCCCCAATGTGGGACAGCCCTCCTCACGCGCAAAGAAGAGGCAGGGCCCCTGAGGACTCCCTTCCCGGGACGTCAGGATCACAGACTCCAGACTGTGGGTAGACGCAAGGCCCCTCTGAGTTCACCAGGCCCTAGCTTTCACTTTACTAAGGCAGTCCAGAGAGGGGACATGTCTCATCCAAGAGCACACAGCAAGGCAGCAACAAGGCTCCTGGCACAGGCTGGACACCCACCATGACAGTACATTGCCTACCTCCATGGCCAGCCTGCTCAGGAGGCCCCCTCCTCCTAGAAGGACACATACCCACGCCAACCCCCAGCCTGCCCAGCACTTGGCTGCCTCCTTGCCTCTAACCATGCAGTTCTCTCAGCCAGCAGCGCCCTTCCCCGCCATTCTCCATCGACCCAAATCCCTCGAATCCTCCAGAATCCACCCCAGATCCAGTGTGTGTCCCCCAGGAAGCACTCCCTGCAGGTCCTAACTAGTGGCCCCTTCCCTGCACTCGAGCAGCCCCAGCCTCCATCACTGAGAGGGGCCTGGCAGATGACTAGAGTTTACAGAGCAGGGCCCTGTGGGGGGCCTCTGGGTCCCCATGCCTGGCACAGGGGTGGGCACTCAGCAGGCCTCAGGAAGCACTGGTGGCCCAAAGACAGAATGGAGGATGAGGAACTGGAGAGGGGAAGGAGCTGGTGGCCTAGTGAAAGAAAGAAGGGATGAACCAGTAAATAGGTGATGATGTGAGCAGATGAGCTGATTCAGGAATAAATGCCTGGGAAGATGGGCACGGACACACCACCGAAGATGTAGGGTCTTGCCCACGTGCGGCCCCTCACCCTCATGGAGAGCATCTGGGGGCTCCTAGATGTACTGGGATTTTAGAGGCCACAGGCCTATCAGAGCCCAGCCAAATGCCTCTAGGTCTGCAGACCCAGCTGGAGGCCAGGAACCCACAGGGATGGTCAAGGTGGCGACTGGGACTGGCCAAGGGTCCCACCATACCCCACCACCCAGTCCTTGACTGAGAATGGCCTAGACCTGTCCTCAGCCCCAGGGGAATGGCATGAAGAGGCAGGCATAACCCTGGCCCTCCCCACACCAACCACACCGAGCGACATCCAATAATAAGGAACGGTGACTGGGTCAGTGAAGGCAGAGGCCCGTGGGGCTGTAAAGGTGGTGACAGGGACACACCTGGCCTGGGTACCAAGGAGAGCTTTCTTCTGGAGACCTGGATGATTAGTAGTAGTTAAGTAGGAAAATGAGGGGAAGGAAGGCAGGAGGTTCAGGCAGAGGAATCAGCATGTACAAAGGCCCTGAGGCTGGAGGGAACCTGGAGGCTCCAGGAACTGAAAGCAGGCTAGGGGGATGGGAGCCAAAAGGTGGGGGGCGGGGCAGCGGTGCAAGATGTGGCTAGAGGAGTAGCGAGTTGGGGAAGGAGGCTGGGCTTCATCCTGGGAGCCGTGGGCATTTACTGAGTACTTACTGTGTGCTTAAAAAAAAATCTGCATTCATGATTTTATGAATTCACATTCCAGAATGTTTAAGTGAAAGTGTTTAAATGCACTGTAATCAGACAGTGCTATTTTTTAATGCTTTTTTGAATGAATGAATGAATCAATCAATCAATCACAGATGTATAGGAGGGTAGAGACCACCTGCCCCCATCACACAGAGTGCCCTATACAATTCCTCAGGGCCTCCCCATCACGGAGAAACGCTGGCACTGATGAAGCCAGTGGCCCATAAACCACATAAGAACCTAACGAGATGCCAGTGGGTGCCCCCGGTACATCCAGTACGTCACTGAGTCTTCTGAAAGCTCCAAAGTACACAATCTATCCTTAGTTTCCAAGTGCTGCACAGCCTGTCTTCAAAAACACCAACTCAGCTGCCAGGCAGCCTCGCGCTCAGGGCACAGCCCTCAAACCCACAGCTCCATAGCAAGGCTGGCACTAGCGGGATGCTGCCCCGGGTCCCACATAACAGCCGTCCATCAGCCCGCTCCACCCCACACCTCCTCTCCAGTCTGGACCTTGCCTTCCGTCCCCAGTGCCCAACACAGACCGCCTCCCCCTGACAAAACAGGGGATCCTCGAGGGTGGGGACCACATCAGGCCATCACATGTCCCTAGCGCCTTGCACAGGCCTAGCCTGGCCTCTGATGGATGAATGAGGGGCGGGTGCCAGGGACACCACACACAAGCACACTCGCTGAAGTCCAGCGGCCGTCTCTCAGCTCCAGGAGGACCCAGGAGCCCTGGTGCACCCCTGCCACGGCGCAGGCACGAGCACACACGCCTGCCCCACGTGCACAGCCAGTGTCTCCAGGAGCTGCTGGGAATACAATTGGCATCTGCCGCCGACTGGCTGCCAACAGCCCAGTTCCGGGGCCTGGCGGTGGCTCCCGACTCCAGCTACCAACGGGCTAGCCGGCTCTGCGGCCCCACCCAGTCCTGGTGCCCACAGGAGTCTGGCTCCAGCCCCTCAGGCCACCCTGGGGCCAGGCAGCCCACAGTCCCCGCTGTGGGACAGAAACTGGGCTCCTCCAACAGCCTCTCTGGGACGGTCCTGTACAATCTCGCTTCACCACCTCTGGCCTGGCAGAAGACACAGCCCCCTCCCACCAGCGAAGGCCCAGAGGTAGAGGGAGCCAGGACCCCAGGGAACTGGGCTGGGCCGGGAGGTGCAACCGGTTAGAGCCAGGCCAGCCCAGCCTCCCTTGAGGCTGGGGACTGCAGCCCCCTCCACCTCTGTCATTTCCACTTCCAGGCAGGTGTGGGTGCAGGAACCCTCCCCCCATTAGCCCTGCTTTCCAAGCTTGAAGCTTCCCATTCTAGGGGCACCTCCTCCGCCCCCTCATCCCCCAACTGGCCTTCCCCATCCCATAAGCCCTTCCCCTATTTCATTTTTTTCCCCACATCAACAGTCTCTGGCAGCCCCTCTGCAACACAGGCAGCACCGAGGAAGAAGGGAGAAGGGAGAAGGGAGAGGGATGAAGGGATAGAGGAATGGAAGGATGGAGGGGGACTGGAGGCATTAGGTTTGGTCGAAAGAGGCCAGAGGCCATCACATGTCCAGGTAGCACATATCCCCTCCCAGCAGGCCAGGCACATCTGAACCCAGCTGGCCTCTCGGGCCACCTGGTCCACCCGCCACCCGCTCTGAACACGATCCCCCTTTCACCGTGGGGCGCCGCACGTGGGGGCCTCCAGTAGCCATGTGAGCACCCCCCCAGCCCAGGTGCCCAGGTCAGCCCGGCCCCTCCCGGGTACGCAAACAGGGAGGGGGCGCTATGCAGCGGGGGTGGGGGGGTGGCCCCTGCCCCCTCCCCAGATGCCAGGTCCGGGGAAAGAGCTCGGGAAGGGGGTAGCCGGCCGGGCAGGCTCCCGGGGCTACTGAGGCGGGATCGGAAGCAGCTGGGTTGAATGGAGGAATGCCCGGGCCGGCCAGCCGGCAGAACCCTCCGTCTCCTTAGCTCCAAGGTTGGTGGGCAGGGGAGGGGTCTACCTGACCCCCCTGTCCACCCTGCTGATGGAGGGTTGGGCCGGAGGAGAGGCTTTCCAGCTTTGGCAACCGGTTGACAAGGGGGAGTCCGCGGGAAGAAGAGGTGGAATGGGGGCCCGGCCCCGGCTAGAGGGTTCCGGGCCCAGCGCCACCGCCCCCCGGCTTGAGGGTCGGGGGAGACCTAGATTGGGGGATCCCACCCAGAGAAGGGGGCTTCCCAGCCGCAGAGCCGCCCCCTCGGTTCTGGGGCTCAGAAGACAGAACTGGCAGGGGGAGGGGGCTTTTCTGCGCCAGCGCCGCCCCTCGGTTTAGGGAGGTCTGTCCGAGAGGAGACCGGATTTGGGGGTCTTGAAGAGGGACGGGGCGCACCGGCCCCGGAAAGGGGGTCCCGGCTACCGCGCGCCACCCCCGCGCCCTCACCTGCGCCCGGCGCCCCGGCCGCCTCCGGCCCGCTCGACCGCTGCGCTGCGCCGCCGCCGCCGCTCAGGTCCGCTCGCAGGTCCTCTCGCCTAGGCCCCGGCCCCGGCCCCGGCCCCGGCCCCGGCCCGCGGGCGCCCCATGCCTCTCCTCTGACCGGCGCGGCGCCCCAGATGCGGCTGCGGGAGGAGGAGCCGCGCGGCCCCGGCTCCCCGAGAGCGGCGGGGAGGGGGCGGGGGGCGGGGGGCGGGGAGAGGCGCGCGGGGGAGGGGGCCGCGCGGCTGCGCCCAAAACCAGGCGCGGATGCAGCCACCGGCCCGGGGCTGGGGGTGGGGGGGCGCCGTTTCCAACGCCCACCCCCACTCACGCCCCCGCAACCCCGGGGGGGAGGGGGAGGGTCTCCGCAGCCGGCGACGCTGGGTCGCGCGCGAGCCGGAAGGGCGCTTGGAGATCCCTGGTTGGCCGCCCAGAGAGTGCAGGCTACTGGCACAAGGTCACACAGCGCGGGCTGCGGTAGCGTGGGAACCTGGAACTCCAGGCTGCAGAGTGGGTCAGCGGGAACGTAGGTGGACGAGCGCCGGCCCCGTGGAGCAGAGAAACTGAGGCCCACAGAGGACGAGATTGGTCTGGGCCATACCGTGCGAGTCAGGAGGCCCTTGGGATTCGAACCTAGGGGTCCTGCCGCTGGGAACGTGTGCCCCCTCCTGGTGACCTGTTTCTTGCAGAAACCTCTCCCTGGTGTCTTCTTGCCTATGGCAGCACGGGGGTTAAAAACAATCCCTGAAGTCGGATGGACCGGGCAGAGTACCCATCCTACCTCTCCTGAGGCTCTGAGATCAGAGATGAGAGACTGTTCTTTTGGAGCCCCAGTTTCTTCACCTAAAATGGGAACAACACTAGTATAGTATCCCCAACTGGGATCGAGGAAACAAGGAGATAATGGATGTTAAGCTCCTTGCTGGTGCCTGGCATTCAGTAAGTGTCAAATGAATGTGTTCACTCTCCCTGGCTCCCACATCTCCCAAGAATGCCAGTTGAATGCAGAGTCAAAATGGTGTTAAAGGTTGGCATTCAAGGCTCCTTACAAGCTCTTTTTCCGGCTTGATCCACTGCCCACCCACCCTGCCTCATCCTCATCCCAGAAACGTCTGTTCCAGTGCTTCTCTGCCTTTCCCTGTGTCTGCAATGCCTTCCCACCATCTCTGCCCGGCAAACTCCTATTCATCCATCAAAGCCCTGAGCAATCAGTCACATATCCCAGTTTCTCACACTCCCTAGCTGCCCATCCATGCCTCCCTTCTCCTTTCCCACTGCCTGGTCTAGGTTTGTCTCTGTCTTCATGGGCTCTGACAACTGTGGTGAGAGGATATCACTCAGAGGAGATGACACCATGAGGTCATGTTCCTTGGAGGAGGCAGCTTTAGTAGGGCCTGGAAGGAGAAGTGAGTCTGGAGTTCCAGGGGGAGGAAGGAGAGTGTGTGGCAGGCAAAGAGGTGGTTTATGTTTGGGCAGAGTGTCAATAAGGCCACAGAGAATGTGCCGCCTGGAGCAGTTGGGAAGACCTTATTGTCTGAGCTGGGGCCAGCAAGAGCCGAGGGCTGGGCAGTGACCTGGCAACATATGGTCAGGTTGAAGATGAGCAGGCTTTGCCCTGGAGAACACCTCACACAGGGGTCCCAGGAGACTTGTACAAGGATGTTCATAGCAGCGTCATGTGTAATAGTGGAAAGTTGGACACAGCCTAGCTATCCATCAAGCAGAGATGGGGTAAATAGTGATGAACTCAAGCAGTGGGAAAGCTCTCCACACCATGATCTTCAAAATAGGTGAATGCAAGCCTCATGCGTCCATGAAAAGAAATCTCAGAAAAACACACTGTTGATGCAATTCGTGAAAATTCAGAGTTGTACACTTATGATTCGTGTACTCTTTGTATGAATTTTATACTTCAATACAATAAAAAAATTTTTTAATACATCATTGGATGAAAAAAGCAAATTGCAGATGGAAGACACAGTTTGATGCCAGATATATAAAGTTTGAAAACCCACAATACTATATATTGTTGAGGGACACATGCATATGTAATATAAGTGTATTACATAAAAACACACATGGCAGTAATAAAGAGCAAATTCAAGAGAATAGTGACCCAGAGGGAGAAAGGGAAGGGAATGTGATGGGGCTTCAATTACACTTGAAACGGTTTATTTCTTAAGCTGGGTGGTGGGTACACGGGTGTTTGTTATGCTGTTCTCTAGACTTTGTTGTGAACATGAAATATTCATAATGTAATAATGCTTTTTTTTAAATTAAAAATAATTCTTTATTTATTTGTCTGCACTGGGTCTTAGTTGCAGCATGTGGGATCTAGTTCCCTGACCAGGGATCAAACCCAGGCCCCCTGCATTGGGAGCGCAGAGTCTTAACCACTGGACCACCAGGGAAGTCCCTGCTTTATTTATTTATTTTTTTTAGAAAGTCAGGAGATGCCTGGGAAGGCAATGGGGAGCCACTGTTGGTTCTTGAGTGGGGTTGTGACATGGTCAGTGGACTGGAAGGGGCAAGATTAGAAAAGCAAGGTCGTGGGGAGGCTGGTGTGACAGTCCAGGGGACAAGTGTGAAGGCCTGAGGGGGGACAGAGACAGAGTTATGGGGAGAAGGAAAAGGATGGGAGAGATTTAGAGGAATAAACAACTGGTGTGCTTAGGCAAGCATCACAAACTTAAATGCTCACAGAGCCCAGGCAGGTCATTAAGCAGGCGGTGAGCATGGAGGTGTGGGGACTGTGACACATGGTCTGGCAGGGGCAGCCCCTACTCAGCACCAGCTGATTGTTGCCACGTAGAAAAAGAGGCCCAGTGGGGTTACATCTTGTTTTTTTGAAGATAAATCAGCAATTCCGATTTTTTAAAATACAAAATTTTTCAGATTTTTTAAAATACAAAATTTTCCAAATTTTAAATGATGGAACTAAGTTGAAAAAAAAAAAAATCAAAACTCTGTGGGGGCCAAGCCATAAGGTTTGCGATCTCTTTGGTGAGGAAGAGCCTCCAGGAGATGAAATGAAGGGACAGCGACACCAAGTTTTCCTGCCAGTGAGGCTGAAGAGGCTCACAGCCTGAGCAGCAGTCGTGGAGGGCTTCCTGGAAGAACTGACACCGGGCAGTGAAGGGGGAAGTTGTTTCAGGCTGAGAGAATAGCAAGTGCAAAGGCAGGGGTAGAGCTGAGTGAGCCCAGGAGAGCAAAAATCACCAACAGGGCATTTCACAGAAGGGAAACATGGCCGGTAAACACGAGTTGCCTGACCTCATTAGTCATCAGGGAGAGGTACGTCCAGACAGTGATGAATTGCCACTTTATTCCCATTCGACAGGCAAAAATGAGAAAGTCTGACAATACCAAGTGTGGGTAAAGATGTAGATCAGTGCAGCTCTCTGTACTGCAACACCACTGTGACCCAGCAAATCCACTCCTGGATACGTGTGCCCAAGAGAACCCTGCACACGTAGCCTGGGCCAATGCTTCTTGAACTTTAGTGTTCATAGGAATCCCCCAGGGATCTTGTTCAAAGGCAGGTTCTGATTCGGCAGGTCTAGGGCAGGGCTGAGGAGTCTACATTTCTAACAAGTTTCCAGGTGATGCCGACCCTGGAACACAACACATTTTTGAAGAGCATTAGGAGAAATACGGATGAATATCCACGGCAGCACTGTTCGTAAGATCAGAAAACCTGAAAACAATCCAATTATCAATTGACGAGAGAAGGAACAAATAAATAAATTGTGGTATAGTCACACACAGCCCTTGAAATGAATGAATCGCAACTACACACAACATGGATGAATTCTCACCACGTGGCATTGAGGTTTTTTTTTTAAGACAACATTCTATACAGTATACTGTTTAAAATAATAAGTAAAAACAAATAAATTGTTTAGGCATTCATACATGTAAGAAGACTAAAATCAAAGAAACTAGGGAAGGATAAACTCAAAATTCAGAACATTAGTGACCTCTGGCAGAGAGCTGGGAGATGGGATGGGCTGGAGCACAGAAATGGATGTCAGATTTTGTTTCTGTTCTAGTTCTTGGGGCGGGGGTGGGTGGGTAGGGGACAGTGGTTCACAGGCACATATGTTGTGTTTTATAGTGTATTGTATTGTATTATATACACAGGGCCGTGCATGGACCAATCCTGAGATTGTGTCATGAGCCAAGGATGCTGTTAACTCAATCATGAGTCCCTGAGGTCCGTATTTAAAAAGAGAGAGAGAAACTCATAGAGACAGAGACTCAAAGAGAGATGGAGAGACTGAGAGAGACGGGGAGAGTTGAGGACAGGCATGGTCCATTTGGGAACGTGTGTTCTAACCCAAGCACAGCACAGAGCGGTCAGGGCTCTGAAGGGAACAGAAGTTGTGGGACTGTGGGATGTTTGCCTGACCCAGCCAGGGTCCAGAAAGGGGTTATCATGGGGAAGAGGCTGTAGCAGCCTGGGTGTCAGATTCTCTTCTGACTCCTGCCATCAGGCCACCAGCTCAGACCATGCAGAGCCACAGACTTCAAGAAAGACCCTAGGAGAGGACAGAATGACTCAAACCAAGTGGAGAGAGTCCAGTTGGCAGCAGGTAACCTCCAGCCTTGGGTAAAGACCAGCTCTGGTAATGACTAGATCCGAGTGGTAACCACATCTAGCTAATGATGAGTCTTGGCTTGTGACCAAACCAGATAATGTCCATATCCGTCAAGATCAGATCTGGGGATGCCTGGCCCCAACACTGCTCTCCAGGTCAACGAGGCATCTGGTCAGCCTTGGTCAGCCCCTGGGGGAAATGGAGAGGGAGGAAAATCCCAGGGGCCCTGCAGGCAGTGAGGGTTGGCCTCTTTCTCCTCACCCTACTGCATGCGATGAACTCTCTCTCCCCTACAGAGCCCTTGGGGCTGGCCCCGCCTCCCCATTGCTCTGTCTTTGCCCTGGCTCAGCCTCTGCATCCCCTGACTGGACCACTCCAGCCTCCTCTCAGGACTTCTGCTCCGGTCTCTCCCTTTCCAATACATCCTCCACACCAGCCTCAGAGAGAACTTTCTATAAAACAGATGTCTCCCTCCCTTGCTCAGAACTCTGCATTGGCTCCCCACCACCTGGGGTGAAAGTTTGAACTGGTATTCAGCATTAGCCTGGTATTCAAAACTCTTCACCATTTGTCTTTTGTACCCTCTCCTAATTCAATTCTGGTCAAATCCCATGACTCAGGTACAGGCTCTGCAGTTTCTCCCAAAGACAAGCTGTTTCACACCTCAGCCTATGCAGGTCCTTCTACCCGGAATGCCTCTCCCCCATTGGATACTCATCTTTTGAAATTCGACTCAGATGTCACCTACTCTGGGGAAACCTTCCCTAACTTCTACGCCCCATTCCCCATTCCCAGTTTGTCACCCCAAATACTTTATTTTTTCCCCTTGGTATTACCAAGCATTTCTTTCTTTCTTTCTTCTTTAGCTTTACTGAGGTATAATTGACAAATAAAAATTGTATATATTTAAGGTGTACAGCTTGATGTTTTGATATATGTATATATTGTGGAATGACCGCCACAATCAAGTTTATTAACATGTCCACACCTCACATAGTTACCTTTTTTTTCTTCTGGTGAGAACACTTAAGATGACACTCTTAGCAAATTTCAAGTATACAATACAGTATTGTTAACTGTAGACTCCCCAGATGCTTTATGATTGCAAAGACACACCATGTCTCAAACACCTTATAACAAATGGTTTTGCCACCCACCTTGGGGTCCAGCAGCAGACAAGGTGGACAGCTCCCAGACACTGGTCCACTGGAGGCACCCAACAGCTCTCTCCAATTCTTCTGCCTGATGGCTTTTTTTAAATAATTGAAGTATAGTTGATTTACAATATTGTGTTAGTTTCGGATATATGGCAAAGTGATTCAGTGATATGTATATTCTTTTTCAGATTATTTTCCATTATAGGTTATTACAAGATACAGAATATAGTTCCCTGTGCTGTACAGTAACTTCTAGCTGTTTATCTATTTTATATATAGTAGTGAGTATCTGTTAATTCCATACTCAGAATCTATCCCTCCCTTTCCCCTTTGGTAACCGTAAGTTTGTTTTCTATGTCTGTGAGACTGTTTCTGTTTTGTAAATAAGCTCATTTGTGTTATTTTTTTAGATTCCACATATATGTGATATCATATAATATTTGTCTTTCTTTGTCTGACTTACTTCACTGAGTATGATCATCTCTAAGTCCATCCGTGTTGCTGCAAATGGCATTATTTCATTCTTTCTTATGGCTGAGTAGTATTCCATTGTATATATGTACCACATCTTCTTTATCCATTCATCTGTTGTTGGGCATGTGAAGGTAGCTTCCATGTCTTAGCTGTTGTAAACAGACAGCATTTTCTGAAGTCACAAGAGCTCAAGCACAGGACAACTTGGAAACACAGCGGAGTTAATGCCCTTAGGAGCATCCTTCCATCACGGGGTCAGGAACCAGTGGGTAAATGCTCCTCCTTCAGGGAACCAGTTCTGAGGCATCTTCTCCACTGTTCCTCCGAAGGTCCCCAGCAGGATGGCATTCCAGTGGCCATGTGCTAATGCACACTTTATTGACTTTCTCTCCTCTCCTGTCTCACTCTCCAGACTCCCTCCCTCCCACTTCCTAGGATCACCTCCCAAATGAACTACCTGTGCTCAAGTCACTGTCTCAGGGGCTGCTGCTTTTGGGGGAACCCAAAGTAAAACATACCTGTTTGCTTCCATCTCTTACATAAAACTGGATATAGCTCCTTGACGTCTGAGGCCACATTGAATTCACCTCAAATTGTGGCCAGCAATCTGGGTTCACATCCTGCTACTTGCATTGTGTGACCTTGACCAAGTCACTTCCTTGAAGACAGAGGCTCAGCAAAAGAAAGTAGGAGATTCCCAGACCGTTAATGAAATATATCCCAGGGTCGACGGGGGGGCGGAATATAGGACTTCACTCTTCCTTCTCTTTTCCTATGTTTTCCAATTTTTTGAGTATTCACATATTCCTTTGCTTTGTTTTGCTTTGTCTTGATGGTGTGGAAGGAGTGTGACCTCTGGACTGAGCAAGCCTGGGTTCAGATCTTGGCTCTGTCACGTACTAGCTGTGACTAGGCAAGTCACTCAACCTCACTGGGCCTCAGTTTCCACATCTGGAAAATGGACATAAGCATGAGCACCTACTTTGCAGGGTGGTTGTGACTTTTATGATAGAAGCTCGTTGTAAACCACAGAGTAAATTGCAAGCCTGGGTTATTGTTGTCCCTGGGGCTGGCATCAAGCCTGGCATGGAGGAGGTGCCTGGGAAATGTCTGGAGAACACAAGGAGTGAAGCTAGTAGTGGAGCCCCAGGGTGTTCCTCATCTTGTTCATTCATTCATTCCATGCTCACTGATACCACTTGGGCCAAGCCCTATGCTGGGCACCGGGGATACACAGTTGTAGGAGGAATGTCTCTGGTCTCAGGAGCCTTGCCAGCTCCAGGGGAGACACAAGAAAACCCACCATTCCCAGAGGGGCTCTGACCAACTGTCGGGGGAGTGTGGGAAGATGTCCGGGAAGAGGTAACTCCCAAGTTGTGCAGGATTTAGTCTGATGAGCAAAGGAAGGACAGAGTGTACATTCCAGCAAGAGGGGACAATGTACACTAAGGCCTGGAGGCCAGGCCGGGCCCTTGCAAGGCACTGTGGGCAGCTCATTGGGGCTGAAGTCTCAGAGTTCAAAGATGAAGCCAGAATGCAGCCAGGGCTGGCTCATCACAACCTTGAAGTCCTCTGAGGAATCAGGATTTTCAGCTGAAGGTGGTGGGGATCTATGAAAAATGAGGACAAGACTGGGAAAGAATCTTTGACTTCCTTTGTGAACCAGGGCAACTCCTTTTGCCTCTCAGAGCCTCAGCTTCCTCGTCTGTACACTGGGGGGAAAAATACCACAACAAGGATGTTCTGAGGAGGGCTTGAAATGAAGTGTGCTCAGGGCCTGGCTGAGGAAGGCGCTCCGTTCATTCATATGAATGGAATGAATGGATGAGTGAGCAAACGAATGAATGAATTTCTGCCAGGTGCCTTCCCTCACACTAGTCTCAGCCTGGAACTCAGCCTCCTCCCCGCAGTCCTACCTTCTCCCTGCCCCACCCCACTCAGTGGGGTCTGCAACTTGCCCACAGGCCAAGAGACGAGGGTGGGGACTTTTCTAGGGTCATCAAGTGAGTCAAAAGCACAGCCAGGTCCAGTGTTCTGTCCCTTCTCTGTGACACCAGAAATGCTTTTTCTCTGCCCCTCAACATAGATTCACCTCCAGGGCCAGTCCTGGTGCTTTTTGGGACGGGAGGTGCTTGGGTTCCACCGTCTCCTTAAAGGGCCAGACCACCTGCCTCAGCCTCCCAGATGCCCGAGCTACCATCTGCTCCCACTAGAGCCTTAGCTCTTTTCCTTAAATAGTTCCTCTCGTCTCCTTGGAGACATCTCTCACATGGAAGAAAGGAAGGGAGGGAGGGAGGGACGGAGGGAGGAGGACGAGTTGGGTTCCGTTTCCTGAGTACCTACTGTGTGTTGGCTCTGAACCTCATCACACCCCTTTGACCTGGGGATCCCCCCCATCCCTTTTCAGATGAGGAACTGAGGCATGGAGACCGGTGATCACAGGCCCCAAATTTCAGAGCAAGTAAGAGCACAGCCAGGATTTGAACCCGGGTCTGTAGGGTTCAAAACCTAAAGCCTGTGTGACATAAGGGGAAGGTGCATTTGTGCTGCCCTTACCCCATGTCCGAATGCCCTGGACAGGGCACTACCTATCCCCCCAAGTCACCCTCCCTTACATGACCAATTCAGAAACACTTACGGGCACCTGTCATATGTTAGGCCCTGGGCCACACGCAGAATAGGAAGAGTATCTCAGATGTGAATGGAACAAAGTCTTCTCCCTTGAAATAGAGTGTAGGGGGAGTGGGATGGACAGAAGGACATTTATTTCCTGTGCATACACCAAAAGCTTCGGAGGGACCATTTCAGCTGATCCTCTGAATACCACAGTTAAGAGGATTTAAGAACCCCATTTTTCAGAAAGGAAACTGAGGCCCAAAGAAGTTAATTCACTTATCCAAGGATATACAGGGAGAAAGTGGTGGAACCAGGATAAAGTCCCAGATTATGCTAAAACTTGCTGGAATGGCCCCCCGAGACCTGAACAAAGTGCTGCTGTGAGGTTGGGAAGGAGTGGTAGCTGGCAGCTCAAGGACCCTTGAGTGGAGGGGGAGAAATGAAAGGACGTGGACAGATGGGTCTCAGCCCCTTTCTGGCCTCAGTCCTCTTGAGCCGGCCCCAAGGCTGACATCACCAGGGTGTCTGACACCACCAGCTCAAGCAAAGAGGTGACCAGATCCCACCTTAGTATCTAGTGAATCCCACTCAAAGCATCTCATAGACATACCTCACCCCGTGGATATCTGGTCAACCCTAAACCCTTGTGTCCTAAACCCTAAACCAGCCCATCTGGTTGATCACACTAGACTAAATCTTGGGTTTAAGAGACAACTCTCACATCTGATGGTTCAGCCTAGGGGAGGAGAGGCTATTTCCAAAGATTTCTGGCAAAAGTGGGATCATTGTCATATCAAAATGCCTGCATGCTGTGTGTACACCTTTCACTCTCCTGCTCTGCAGTGCACTACAGGGGCTGTGACAACCCCCACAGCAGGCAAGGAAAGAAGGGAGGAAATGCTGGGTGGAGGGACTGGCATGAACAAAAGGCAGGAGGCACAGGGGATTCAGGGAAAAGCAAACAGTTGAGTGCGGGTGCGTGTGGAGAGCAACAGAGCTGAGGCCAGAGCAGGGGTTTGATCAGGAAAGACTTTGAGTACCAGGTGAACAGCTCAGACTTCATCTGGGAGGCAAAGAGGTGCTGTTACAGGGTTTAGAGGACAGGGAAGATGTGATCCAATGTTGTTTAATCGTGGCCAGTGTAGAGGATGGCCATCAAGAGAGCGTGAGACTGGAGGCAGGGAGGCTAGTGCCGAGGCCACTGCAACCATCCAGAGAAGTGATGGGCCTAGACTAGGCTGCAGCTGTGGAAAGGGAGAGGAAGGAGATAGTCGGGAGAGATGTCAGAGACAGAATCAAGAGTTGTTGCTGATGGATCCTGATGTGGGGCGACGGGAGGGGAGGAGGCAAAAATGAGGCTCAGGTTTCTGGTGTGAGCGGCTGATAGGACAGCCTTGAGAGGCGAGGACTGGGCAAAAGGCAAACGGGAGGGAGGCCACATGGGCACCCGGGTCACGTGAGGGATCTCAGGGCACATGGAGCTGCTCCTCCTGCGGGCTCCGTAGTTTACAGTTTTCAAAGGGCTGTCGATCCACAGACTCCCTGGAAGCCACCGCCCGCCAACAACCTGTGAGGCCAACCCCATTTCTCTCGGAGAGAAAATTCAAGGCTCAGAGAGCAGCAGTGACTGATCCAAGTGGGTGATGGAGCTAGCTCTTCTGCCTTCCATACCCAGGCCTTTCTCCTGCACCCAAGGGGACTCCCAGTCACCAGAGGTTTGTAAGGAGATGTCCAGAGAAATGGGAAATCAGGGGAGAGGCTGGGGCTGGAGACAGAGAGAGGGAAGGCATGGAGTAGACAAAGTCACTCACGGAGAGGGCATCGAGAGAGACAAGAAAATCACCTGGGCAGAATCTTAAGAATCGGCAACCTTCAAGAGTTGAGCAGAGTGAAGACTGCTGCCACGTCCTGCCCCCAGGCCACCGCGCACGGCCGTGTGTCACGCACCAGGACTTGCTTCAGACAAGTAAGCTCCCCCATTCATCAAACCAGGGATCGAGCCCATGCCCCCTGCAGTGGAAGCACGGAGTCTTAACCACTGGACTGCTGGCGAAGTCCCTGGAGGTCCACTTTAAATTAAAATTCTCAGCTTGAATTTTTTTTTTTGATGTCTCTGTTGCTGACTCTGGGCTCTTTCTTTGGTCTTGAAGCTGGGCAAGCACAGGCCTTGTAGGCCTGTGGGGTGCAGCCCAAGAGGTGCACATAAACGACCATCTTCCAGAGCCCATCTAGGAGGGACGAGAAACCGACAGTCTGGGTATCCCTACATGCAGAACCCAGCTCCTGCCTACGTTCCAGCTCCTCTTGCCTGGCCTCCTCATCCATCGGTGGGGCTGTGGCCTCCTCAGCGGCAGGTGGGGCTCCCAGCCAACAGAGCAGCAGTGAAAACTCTCACGCAGCATCTCCAGAGACCCTCTGGGCTTCAATCAACAGCCCAGGCCTTCCAGCCAAAGCTGATTGTAAAATGTGAAAGGATTTTTCTAGAAATGACAAGATGCTCTACATGGAGAGTTGGATGTTACTTGGTTCCTCTATTAGAAACAGTTCGGTTACCTTATTGTGAAAGTGAGTCCTACAGTATTTCAGCAAAAGGTATTCATGGCAAAAAAAAAGAGTTGCGCAGAAGAGGCTAAAATGATGTGAGCAGAGAAGCAGAAGAAAGACCAAGAGACTGCTGGGGGGCCGAACTGGGGAAGGCCATGCTTCCAGGAGAAAGTGGCCAACAGTGTTGTGAAGTGAGGACTGTTTTTCCTGCGCTGCCCACACCTTGGGGGCTGGGGCAAAGCTCCAAGGAGACTGTGACTGTACTTCAGTACTGTGGAGTGCTGGACAAAGGTCAAGGGTAATTGTTCTGGTCCTGGCTCTGCCACCACCTCTCCAGGTGACCTTGGACAAATCCCTTTCTCTCTCGAGACCCCTGTTTCTCTCTCTGTCTAACAAGAGGGCTCCAGTTTCTGGAAGCATTCCTTTATTTGTTCAACTAATTCAAGAAATATTTACTGAGAACCTGCTATGTGTCAGACACTGTCCTAGGAATTTGGGAGACTTCAGTAAACGAAAAAGATAACGGTCCAGCCTTCCTAGAGCATAGGGGACTTGTCAATAAGCAAGAAACATAATGAAAGACATGATACAGTTCATTAGGTGATTATAAGTTTTATGAAAAAAGGAAGGGAAAGGTAGATATGGGTAAGAGGAGTAGGAAGTGCTAGAGTTGGAGAATTGGTGCAGATTATTAATTTTAAATAGGGTAGTCAGGTAGTGCTCACTGAGAAGGTAATATGTGAGGAAAAGAGTGAAGGGGATATGACATCCTTGCAGGTATCTGGGGGAAAAGCTTTCCAGATAGAAGGAACAGCCACTGCAAATGCCCTAAGGTCTGAGATACTAAAATCTTCCTATTATTAAACATCTAAAAATCCTAGATTAAAAAAAATATGGAAATGGATAAGTCTTAAAGAAAGTAGAGAAATCCTCAAATTGGGAACATGAGACCAATGAGAAACCCACACTGAAGCTGTGAGATGCCACGCAGACACCTACAGCTCAGGTAATACAAAGTCTATGGCCCACACAGGGCAGAGAGCCAAATGAGTCAGAGACCATCCTGCATAAATTATGGATTCAGGAAGGGCTACATCACAGAAAAAAATGGTGAATTTAAAAAGAGATTCTGCCTCACAGAGGCAGGCAGCAAAGACAACTGTCTGTCTCAGCCTGAGATCTGTGTGAGCTTAAAGAAAAATCTCACCTGCGAAGGTATGGACATTGACTGGCCCTCACATGGCTTTTAGGTCTGAACTGTAAGTATTGATGAGCTACCAAAAAAAAAATTCAAGCTGAGAATTTTAATTTAAAGTGGACCTCCAGGGACTTCTCCAGCAGTCCAGTGGTTAAGACTCCGTGCTTCCACTGAAGGGGGACATGGGTTCGATCCCTGGTCGGGAACTAAGATCCCACATGCTGCGCAATGCAACCAATAAATAAATAAATACATAAATAAAATGGACCTCCAAATTAACAAAGCCGAAAGTTGGTTCTCTGAAAAAAGATCAAGAAGAGACAGAGGTAAAAAGATCACACAAATTATCAACATCAGGAATGAAGAAAGGACATCACTACAGATGCTACAGACATTTAAAAGGTAACAAGATATTATAAACAATTTTATGCCAAAAAATGGATAATTTCATTGAAGTGGACAAATTCCTCAAAAAATATTACTTATTAAAACAGACACAAAAGAAATGACAGTTTTGAATAGTCATATCTATTAAGGAAATTGAATCTGTAACTAAAAATCTTACCATATTAAGACTCCATGCTTCCACTGCAGGGGGCTTAGGTTCGATCCCTGGTTGGGGAACTAAGATCTCACATGCCATGCGGCGTGGCCAAAACAAAACAAAACAAAACTTACCATAAAGAAAATTCTAAACCCAGATGATCTCAGTGGCAAATTCTTTCAAATGTTTAGAAAATAAAAAGAATCAATTCTATAAATTCTTCTAGAGAATAAAAAAGGAGGGAATATTTCGTGACTTGGTTGATGATTTCAGCCTAAACTTGTTACCAACTTCTGAAAAGGACATTACAAGAAAGGAAAATTATAAGCCAATATCTCCATGAATGTAGATGCAAAACTACTAAACAAAATATTGACATAACAAATCTAATCATGTATAAAATCACAATACATCATGAACAAATATGATTCATTCCATGACTGCAAAGTTGGTTTGGCATTCAAAAATCTATCAATGTAATTCACCACTTTAATAGAGTTTGTTAAATAATCATCTCAAAAGATGTGGAAAATATATTTGATCAACTTCAACACCCATTCATAATAAAAACTCTCAGCAATCTTGGAATAGAAGCATCTTCATTAATCTTACAAAGGGCATTACAAAACCCTACAGCTAACATCATACTTATTGGTGAAAATCTGAATGCTTTTCCCTTTAGATTAACTGTCCACTATCACCATAGTTATTCAACATTACAGGCTAGCCAGTGCAATCAGGAAGGGAAAAATGTACAAAATTGGAACAGAAGAAGTAAAAATATCCTTATTCACAGATGACATTTTGTGTATGTGGAAAATCCAAAGAACCTACAAGCAAACTATTAAAATGAGTGAATTTAGCAAGATCTCTGTATAAAAAGTCAATATTCAAAAATTAGTTGTATTTACATGTATGAGCAATAAACAATTAAAAATAAAATTTAAATAAACAATACCATTTACAATAGCACCAAAGCCTATAAAATACCTAGTAATAACTCTAATGAAAGATGTGCAAGACTTCTACACTGAAAATTACAAAACCTTTCAGAGAGAAATTAAATAAGACCTTAATAAGTTGAGAAATATACTATGTTCATAAATTGGCCCACTCACTATTGGAAAGGTGTCATTTCTCCTCACATCGATCTATAGATCCCAATCCAAATCAAAATCTTCTCAAGGTTCTGATAAGCACATTCTAAAATTTATATGAAAGTTCAAAGGACTTTCTACTGTAGAGACTATATTGAAGAAGAAGAATACAGCTGTAGGACTGACAATGCTACATTTCATAGACTCACAGATTCAGAAAACAAACTTATGGTTACCAAAGGGGGAAGATGGGAGGGGGAGGGATAAAGTAGGAGGCTGGGATTAACATATACACACTACTGTGTGTATAAAATAGATAATCGACAAAGACCCACTGTAGAGCACAGGGAACTCTACTCAATACTCTGTAATAACCTATATGGGAAAAGAATCTGAAAAAGAACAGATATATGCATATGTATAACTGAATAACTTTGCTGTACACCTGAAACTAACACAACATTATAAATCAACTATACTCCAATATAAAATAAAAATGTTTTAAATCTTTAAAAAATACTAGATTTTAGGGTATATTGAAAACTATACTTTGGAGGACTAAGTTCTAGAGTATATAAAACTCTAACAGTAAAAAACCCAACAGTAAAAAAACAATCCAACTAGAAAATGGACAAAAGATGTGAATAGACATTTTACCAAAGAATACATGCAGATGACAAATAAACACATGAAAAGATGTTCAACATCATTAACCATTAGGAAATGCAAATTACAACCACAGTGAGCTATGACTATATGCCTATCAGAATGGCTGAAGTATAAAGTAGCGACACCACCAAGTGCGATCAAGGGAGCAGAGAAACTGGATGGCCCGGACATTGCTGGTAGAAATGTAAAAGGGTATAGCTCCTCTGGAAAACACTTTGACAGTTGTTGTTGTTGTTTTAAATAAAGCTACACATGAACTCCTGGAACTAATAAGAGAATTTAGCAAGGTTGCAGAATACAAGGTTAATACATAAAAGTCAATTGCTTTCCTATACACCAGCAATGAACAAGTGGAATTTGAAATTAAGAAATTCAATACCATTTACACTAGCATCTCCCGAAAGGAATTACTTAGGTATAAATCTAAAAATATATATATATATACAAGATCTTTATGAGGAAAATTCTAAAACTGATGAGAAGAAATTGAAGAACTAAATAAATGGGGCGATATTCCGCATCTATGGATAGGAAGAAAACACTGTCAAGATGTCAGTTCTTCCCAACCTGATCTATAGGTTTGACACAATCCAAATCAAAATCCCAGCAAGTTATTTTATGAATATTGACAAACTAACTCTAAAGTTTATACGGAGAGGCAAAAGACCCAGAATATCCAACTCAATATTGTTGGAGAAGAACAAAGTCAGAGAACTGACACTTCCCAACTTTAAGACTTACTGTAAAGCTGCAGTAATCAAGACAGTGTGGTATTAGTGAAAGAATAGACAAACAGATCCATGGAAAAGAATTGAGAACCCAGAAATAGAACCACATAAATATAGTCAACTGGTGTTGGAGTAAAGGGAATCCAATGGAGCAAAGGTAGTCTTCAAAAAATGGTGCTGGAACAACACCCACAGGAAAAAAAAAAAAAAAAAGAGTATATACACTGACCTTATACCCTTCACAAAAATTAAGTCAAAATGGATCATAGACCTAAATGTAAAATTATAAAACTCCTACAAGACAACATAGGAGAAAACTTAGATGACCTTGGGTGTGGTGATGACTTTTAAAATACAACATCAAAGGCATGACCTGTGAAAGAAATAATAAGCTAGACTCTATTAAAATTAGAAATATTTGCTTTATGAAAGACAGTGTCAAAAGAATGAGAAGACAAGCCACAGATTGGGAGAAAATATTTGAAAAAGACATGTCTAATAAAGGACTGTTATCCAAAATATGCAAAAAATTCTTAAAACTTAACAATAAGAAAATGAAAAATCCAATTTACAAATAGGCAAGAGGGGAATTCCCTGGCAGTCCAGTGGTTAGGACACTGCACTTTCACTGCCAAGGGCCTGGGTTCTATCCCTGGTTGGGGAACTTAGATCCCACAAGCCTCATGGCACAGCCAACAATAATAATAATAAATAAATGAAAATAATTAAAAATAGGCAAGAGACCTGAACAGACACCTTACCAAAGAAGATATATAGATGGCAAGTAAGCATATGAAAAGATGTTCAACATCATATGTCATTAGGAAATTGATCATTAAAACAAGGAGATACCACTACCCACCTATTAGAATAACCAAAATTCAAAACACTGAAAACACCAAATGCTGATGAGGATGTGGAGCAATAGGAACTCTCATTTCATTGTTGGTGGGGATGCAAAATGGTGCAGCCACTTTGGAAGACAATTTCTTACTAAACTAAACATACTCTTAGCATATGATCCACCAGTTGCACCCTTTGGTATTTACCGAGATAAACCGAAAAGTCAGGTCCACACAAAAGCTCCACACAAATATTTACAGCACCTTTGTTCATAATTGCCAAAACTTGGAAGCAACCAAGATGTCCTTCAATAGGTGAATGGAAAAATAACTGTGGTACATCCACACGATGAAATATTATTCAGTGCAAAAAAGAGGTGAGCTATCAAGCTCATCTCGAAAAGACATGGAGGAAACAAACGAATATTACTAAGTGAAATAAGCCACTATGAGAAGTCTTCATACTGTATAATTGCAACTATATGACTTTTTTGGGAAAGGCGACTATGGAGACAATAAAAGGATCAGTGGTTGCCAGAAGGTGGAAATGGGAGGGATGAATAGGCAGAGCACAGAGGACTTTTATGGCAGTGAAACTACTCTGTATGATACTATAATGGTATACATGTCATGCCTTTGTCCAAACCCATAGAATGTACAACAGAGTAAATCCTAATAGAAACTATTCATTTTAGGTGATAATGATGTGTCAATGTAGATCCATAGATATAACAAATGTACCATTCTGGTGGGGTATTTTGATAGTGGGAGAAGCTGTACAAATGGGGGGGCAGGGGGTATATGAGAATTCTCCGTACTTTCCACTCAATTTGCTGTGAATCTAAAATTGCTCTAAAAAATAAAGTCTGTATTTTTAAAAAACTAAACATGCTATCACCATACAACCCAGAAATTGCACTTTCGTGGGCATTTATCCAAGAGAAATAGAAACTTAGGTTCACACAAAAACCTGTATATGAATGTTCATAGCAACTTTATTGATAATAGCCCCAAACTAGAAACAATTCATGTCCTTCACTGGGTGAATGATTAAACAAAAGGGTACATCCACACCCTGGAACACTATTCAGTAATAAAAAGGAACAAGCTATCGATAGTGTAACAACCTGGGTGAATCTCAAGGGAATTTATGCAGAGAGAAAGAAGCCAATCCTAAAAGGTTACATACTATGTGATTCCATTTATACAACATTTTTGAAATGGCAAAATTATAGAAATGGAGACTAGATCAGTGATTGCCAGGGGTTAGGGATGGTTGATATCGTGGGGAGAGAGTGTGAGAGGGAGGTGGATGTGGCTAAAAAGGGGAAACACGGGGATTCTTCTGGAGATGGAACTGTTGTGTATCTCGGTGGTGGATACATAAACCTACACGTGTGATAAAACTGTATAGAACTGAAAACACACACACACACACACACACACAAATGAGTACAAAACTGGGGAATTCTGAATAAGATTGGTAGATTGTATCAATATCAACATCCTGGTTGTGACATTGTATTATACCTTTGCAAGATGTTACCACTAGGAGAAACTTGGTAAAGAGCACACAGGATCTCTCTGCATTATTTCTTACAACTGTATGAGAACCTACAATTATCTTGCAATTAAATGTTCAATTATTTTGCAATATATATAAATATCAAACCATTATGTTGTTCACCTGAAACTAATATAATCTTATATGTCAATAAAAAGTGAATTTAAAAGTTTAATTTAAAAATAACCTATAGTAATTAAGACAGTGTACCATCAGTACACAGATAGACCAGTAGATCAGGAGTACAGAACAGAGAGTACAAAAAACAGACGCACACATATATGAACACCTGGCTATTGAGGTGACCCTGAAATTCAGTGGGGGAAAGGATATGTATTTTTCAATTAAAAAATATTTACAAAAAACGTATATTTATTTTTTATTTTCAATAAATAGTGCTGTCAAAACTGGATATCCGTATGAAAAAGAAAAAAAGATTTTTGATCCTTACCTCACACAAAAATTAATTCAAGATGGAGGATCATAGATCTGTATGTGGAAACTGAAACAATAAAAGTTCCAGAAAAAAATATGGATACATGTTCTGAAAATCTCTATTCCACAGCAATGCTAAAATAGAAATAAAGCCAAGGGGACAATTAATGGAATATTTCATGAACTTTAAGCTGTAGACTTCCAGGGCTAGAAGGGACCTCGGAGGTCAGTTAGCTCAAAATCATTGTTTGCTGCTGTGCACACAAGTCCAAGAGGATTTCCTGACGTGCCCTAACAGCACCAGCAAACCTTCAAACAGTGGACTAGAAGCAGTTACAGATCCACATCTTTTATGTGCAATGCGAAAATCCAAAGAGCTCTGTAAACCGAAAGTTCTTTTACGGTTAATTGGTGGTTGACTCATGTGCAGGCAAAAAAAAACTGACCTCAACTGATGTGAGGCTTGTTTTATACCAATTACTGTGAATATTTACATATTTTGCCGCAGAAATATCAATTAGTTTCATTAGAGGTGCTATCCCAGACAGAGTGGTGTCCCAGAGCTGATCAAGGCTGGCTCATGAGAGCTGCTTGTTAAATATTCAGGAATTTTGTGAGCCATTCAGTTGGTAGCTTGAAATCGGCTATGGTTGGAGTATTTACACCACAGAAATCAGAAAATGCTACAAATCAGGCTATTTTTTACTTCCAAGAGCCAGTATCAGTGCACCACTGCCCTACGCGCTGCTGGAAGTGTTACATAAGGTGGAAAATGCACCATTTTTACTTTTCCAATGAATTCCAATTAAGCCTAAGTTCAAAACAAGGAGGGCAACAGATGTGGACACACACCAAATAGGATATCAAAATGGCCAATAAACATAAAAGGTGTTCTACAGCATTAATCATCAGGAAAGTACAAATTAAAGCCACGGTGAAATACCACTACGTCCCCACCAGAATGGCAAGCATTAAAAACACACAAGGCCAAGGGTCGGTGAGAATGTAGAGCACTGGGAACTCTCATACATGGCTTGTGGGAGGGTAAACTGGCACAACAATTTTGGAAAACTCTTTGTCCGTATCTACTAAAACCAAACATCCAATATACTCCGTCACCCACCAATTTCATTCCTGGGTATATTTATCCAATAAAAATAAGTGCTTGTGTTCACCAAAGGTAATATACAAGAATATTCACAGCAGCTTCACTCATAATAGCATCAAACTGGAAACAACCTAAATGTCCATTATCAGGACAATGGATAAGCGAATTGTGGTATATTCATACACTAGAATAGTACACAGATTCTCACAACATACAATAGCATGAATGGATCACATCAATGTTACATCAAGACAAGGAATCCTGAATTATTCCATTTGTATAAAGTTTCACAACTAATTAGTGATGGTAGAAGTTAGAATAATGGTTCCCTCTAAAGTCTTGTGGACATTACTTTTTATAGGAAATAGTTCAATTTTTGAAAGTATAAAAGTTACAAAAATAAATTCTGTGGTGCTCCCAGGTGCTCAACAGAAACAAAACTAAATCCTCCCTGGAAGAAAATACCCTCAATCTAGTCTTCAGTGAATCCCCACAGATATAGGTCCAACTGACAATTTAAAAGATTCAAAGCATTCAAGAAACATGCCACCCTGAGCAAGACGGGAGAAACCACAAACAATGGAATCAGATCCCCAAAGACTTCAGATGTTTGTATTCTACGGTTGAAAATATAAAATAAATACATTCCATGTGTTTAGAGAAGTAATAGAGCCAGTTGAAAACATGAATATGGAGGAACAGACTCTCCCAAAAGAACAAGCAGATTTGAAAGAGAACCAGGTCAAACTTCCAGAAGTGAAAAATATAATAATAGGAATTTTAAAACTCTTAGAGAGAAAACCATAATTCAAAAAGACACATGTACCCCAATGTTCATAGCAGCACTATTTACAATAGCCAGGACATGGAAGCAACCTAAATGTCCATCAACAGAGGAATGGATAAAGAAGATGTGGTACATATATACAATGGAATATATGACTCAGCCATAAAAAGGAACAAAATTGGGTCATTTGTAGAGACGTGGATGGACCTAGAGAGTGTCATACAGAGTGAAGTAAGTCAGAAAGAGAAAAACAAATATCGTATATTAATGCATATATGTGGACCCTAGAAAAATGGTACAGATGAACCAGTTTGCAGGGCAGAAATAGAGACACAGATGTAGAGAACAAACGTATGGACACCAGGGGGGAAAGTGGCAGTGGGGATGGTGGTGGTATGATGAATTGGGAGATTGGGATTGACATATATACACTAATATGTATAAAATAGATAACTAATAAGAACTTGCTGTATAAAAAATAAATAAAATAAAATTCAAAAACAAAAAGATTTTGTTCAAACATCCTACACTCACAAAGCCCTTCCTCACGCTCTTCCTGTCCCACCACCAGAGGTCTTGTGCCCTTTGATGCTTCTTCAATTTTATACAGACTTGTATTTTAATACTGTCATGGTATTTTCCATATTACACTGTTATGATCCGTTTGCGTGCCTGTCCCATTGCACTCGCCATAGACAGAGCATACTGAGGTATGGGACCAGGTCTTACTGTGTCTGCGCCACCAGGGACCAGCCCATTTCAGAGAGGTGGGTCCCATCCCATACAGAAAGTAGGAAAGTCAGCGTGAAAGGTGAAACATGAACAGTTAAAATTGCCCTATGAGATCCAATCAATCCCCCCGAACTGTGGCATTTGTGGTTTTGCTTTCACCACCCTATTTGATAGCATGTTCCTGTATGATGATCTGGAAAGTCTCATGGCTCAGCTCACGTTCCCTCAGGGGCAAACACCCACTGAGTGGAATGGCAGGTAGAGTCAATTGTGCTTTTAAAATTAGTTTTCCCTCTCTCTGTTTGGCTAAGGATATGGTTGAATTTATGCAAGTTCAATGTGCATATGATCCAACTGTACTGTTGAACAAAGGAAAGGACAGGTGGATAGAAGAGTAGGTAGGTAAATGGATAAAAGGATGGATGGTTGGATGGACGGATGGATGGATGGGTGAAAGGGTGGCTGTACTGAGGCAGGGATGGTACATAAACAAATAAAATAATCTCTGTTCCTCTTTGCCAGATCAAGCCCTGCCTTGTTACCTCCAGCCTTGTTGCCTAGACCTCAGAAGTCAACCTCAGTCAAGCTACTTATTGTCTGACCCACTCAGGCTACCCACCTCCCATTCTAGCATTCACAACGCTGGCCCCATCTCCACTCAGGGCAGCCACTCACTCAAACGGGTCTAATAGCTTTGACAGCCAACACCCACCTACACCCTACAGTAGCAAATGATGTCTGTAGCAGATCATGTGACAGAGGTGGACACAACAACATCTCCAATTCCACATGCTGTCCCATCGAGAGGTAAGGTCTATGTTCCTTTCCCTTGAAACTGGGTGGGCTTGTGATGATTGCAGAAGTGACACAAGGCTATGTGATTGCCAAGGTTAGGTCATAAAAGGTGCTGCAACTTCCACTTGGCTCTTTTGGGGTGCTCACTCTTAGAACCCCGCTGCCATGCTGTGAGGAAGCCCAATGTAGTCCAGGGAGAGGTGGCATGGAAGGGCCGCAGGTAGCTGATCTGGCTCAGAGCTCCACTGAGGTCCCAGCCGACAGGCAGCATCAGCCATCAGACGTGTGAGTGAAGGAATTCCAGGTGATTCCAGCCTCCAGCTGGCGAGTCACCCCCAGCTACTGAGTCTTCCCAGAGGAGGCCCCAGACGTAGTGAGGCATCCATCCTCACTGTGCCCTGTTCATAGTCTTGACTTACAGAGTCTGTGAGCATAACTAAATGGATATTGTGTGCCTCTAAGTTTCAGGGTGGTTTATTTTGCAGTAACAGTAACTGGAACATCCTCCCTCCACCAGCCAGGCCCTGCCTTAACTACTCTTGGGGAGGTGAGGGGGAGGGTCTGAGCCCTGAGCCGCCCTGAATCCCGCATCAGTCGCACCTGAGGCCCAGTGAGCACGGGGAGAGGGCCTCTACCAAGCTCTCCCTCCATGACTTTTCAGGGTGGAATGAGGTCGGCTTCCAGGTGTCCTGGATTCCCTACAGACAGGGGTCAAGACCAGGCTGGGGCCCCTGTTGATGAGACGGGGCTTCTGAGCAGGAGCTCGACTCCAGCAAAAGCATGTTCTGGCTCCATCTGAGACTGGCCTGGTTTGCTCCCAGGTTTTGTTCTTTTTAAAACTGGTTCACTCAGTGGGTATTTAAGACAAAAACCACAGGCTGATTCAAGGGGAAAAAATAGTATTGGGGTCTAGGAATCGACAGATCTAGGTTGAATCCCAGCTCTGCCACTTGCCAGCCGTATGGTCTTATAAGTTATATCACGTTTCTGGGCCTCTTCTGTGTAGTGGGGATAAGAATAGTTACCTCGTCATGGGTTTGTTGTGAGAAGAAATGAGATGAACTTTGGAAGGCACCCTACTCAGCACACAGGAAGAGCTCTACATTTCAGTTACCTTTCCTCACTCCTGAGTGGAGTATAGCTGTAACCCATCTCTCTTCTATCCACAAGGCCTAGTTCAGTGCCTTGTATACCCTAAGCACTCAATAAATGTATCTTAAATCAATGGATGAATTTCTCAAAGTCCTCTCAAGTCTTCTCAGCTCCTCTCTAACCTCAGTTCACATGATGACATATCTCTTCCCCAATTGACACTGACGTCCCCAGGGGCAAGGATACTCACTCTTATTCACCTTTTTTATCCTTTTGTATCCCCAGCATACAGCAGGTGCTTAATCGGTGATTACTAAAGCAAAGCAAGTGCCTTCCTGGTTCGGCACAGAGTCCTCAGTTCAGGATCCGCCTCGGGCTCCCGACAAGGGTTTGAGGTGAAGCTGCCACAATACAGAGCTCTCTGCTACCCGGCTTTCCATTTACCATCAGCTTCTCTTTATCAGAACCATCTGCTGACCAACACGTCCCCACCTAGCGCCACAGGCTCCCACATTTTTGTCATCACAGCCCCCATGATGGACGCAGTCCCTTGAGCATCTGCAGGCCCTTGACACCTCTCAAAAATTTTTGTAGGTCAGGAAAGCACACATGATTTTGGAGGGTGTCTTAGCCCACGTTTCCCCGGTGCAGATCCTGGATGAGGACTGGGGTGCGATAGTCTGCTTGCGACGAGGAGAATGAGCCAGGAAAGGGGGGGACGTCAACAACGGAGCTAATACTCAAGTTACCGCTGTGGGCGATTGTCCCGCTGAGGGGCGAGGAAGTCTTTCTCCACCACCCCTATCCCCCATGGTTGAGGGTGGCTCCTGGGGCGTTAAGGCCCCGGCGTTTCTGGCTGAGCGTGCCCACACGGTGGAGAACACCTTCGGGCAGAGAGGCCATCAGCCGGCACCTCCGGGAACGTGGGCAGGGCACACCAGCCCCTGACGGCGCCATATTCATACACGCCCTTTTGTCACAGGTAAGTGACTGCCAGCAGACATCCGTTACTCATGGCTTGAGGTACAGGTGAGAGGCGCCAGGTCCTGCAAGCTCCAGGTAACTCTATTCCTTTATCGTCCACTCAAGGACGCAGGTGAGCGGGGCCTCACAGTTATCTCTGTGACTCTGAATCTACTCAAGTTGATCATACTTAAAGTAAGTCACTTGGAGAGTCTAGGACTTTAACACTTATTCGTATAACAAACCATAGATCCCAGTGGAGAGGTTGGAAACCACTGCCCCACAGGCCAGAGATGATAATGATTCCCAAACGCCCTCTGAATCACCGGTTTGATTCCCTTAGATCCAATCTGCTTTAAGTGGGCTGCAGGCTCCAGCCCCTCTGATCTCTCTTCAAGTCCAAAGTCCCCCAGATGACAAGAGGAAGAGGCTCTTCCAGGCACCCCCCGACCCAGGCTGTGGCTTGCTGGGTAGCCCAGAGGTTTTGTAAGCAGGTCTTTCCAGGAAACCACCCTCAGCAGGAAGCCCCTTTTCTTGTCACTTTAGCAAAGCTATATTGTAACTAATTTTTATTTTTATTTTTTTTGGCTGCATGGCATGCAGGATCTTAGATCCCCAGCCAGAGATCGAACCCATGCCCCCTGCAGTGGAAGCACGGAGTCCCAGCCAATGGACTGCCAGGGAAGTCCCAGTAACTAACTTTTAAACCAGGCACCCCCATGCTCTACTCATCTCTGGCCCAAGTACACCTTTCAAATCTTTTAATCACACAATAGTTTGCCTAACTTGTCGGTTATTTCCATAGATCAAAGAAGTAGAAATGAAGAATAAGAATGACAGATGACAGAAGAATGGCATTAACAGATGACCAGATCTCTTCCCTAGATTCCCCTTCAGTAATCTCGCAAACAAACTGTGTGACCAAACTGTGTGAACAAGATAACATCTAGAGGAAGATCACAAGTAGTCCACGAGCCTGCAAGCAGGGGGATGGCGATGACTCTGACCTCCCAGCTCAGTGATTAACTGAGATTACTTCCCTTCTTCCCTTTAAAACTTTCATGGCCGAGCAGAATCTTCTGAGGTGGTTTTTGAGGGACATTGAGTCCATCATCTCCCCAGATTGCCGGCATTCTGAGTAAAGGCATCTTTCCTTTCTATCAGCACCTGTGAGTATTAATTTGGTAAGTGGTGAGCAAGGGGACCCCCGATTCGATAAGATTCTGTAGTTGTGCCCAGATGACTCCTCCAGAAGCCAGGTCTCCTCCAACCCGCTCCCTTACTTCTTAGCAGCCACCTGTGGATTGAGGCTTCTTGCATTTTCTAGACTTTTCCTGAACCCGTTTCAGGAAGGACCAGCTCTAAATAACAGACTTGTGACATGACAGTGATAATAACAAAGATAACAACAATAATAACAATACCTGTCTCCTTGAATCCTTTTTACAGCAAGGCAGAACACAGAGAAAATAGTATCTAACGTTTATTTGGCATTTTGCAGCCTACCAACTGCGGGCTCAGATACGAATAATTTACCAAGTGACCGTTGCTGGGGTCACAGAGGTAAACAAGGTGGACGTAGTCCCTGTCCTCATGGAGCCCACATTCTAGTGAGAAAGATGGACAAGAAGCAAGCAGTTAGACAAATCGTGAGGATAAGTAGTAGCATTTGATGAGAACTTGCTGAGTGCCAACCACTGTGTTAAATTCTTTGCATGGATTGCTTCATTCAATCCTTACAACAATACTATTTTGAAGTCATAGTATTTTGTCCTCAATATACAAATGAAGAAATTGAGGAACAGAGAGGGTAAGCAATCTGCCTGGGGCCACACAGCCAGCAAGAGGCAAATCTGGGAATTCTGAACCCAAGATTTTCTGATTCCAAAACCCACGTCCTCAACCAGGCTATCTCACCCCTTTGCTCTCTGCCCCTCAGTTTCTCTATCTGTAAAATGGAAGCAAATAATGGTAATCCCCTCGTAGCACTGTCGTGATTAACCAAGATAGTGATGGGAAGACTATGTAAATGGCCAACTGTGATCTGCTGGTTTTCTTATTCCTGGCTGAAGCTCTGGCCTCCCTTGCCTGCCCCTCACCCCTGATGGCTGCCTGTGTGTGGCCTAATACACCGCCACCTGGCAGGGCTCTTGGTTCACAGAGAAATCACTGCTTCCCTCACCAGCCCCCTAATGACAACATGGTTCTGTGGCATCTGTGCTGATTTAATTATAGATTAATCAGGAGAGCCAGGGCGGGAGCTCTCCTCTTTCCTCCAGCAAGCTGGAACGTGACCTCTGAGTGCACACACACGTGAAGGACAGAGGTGATCCCCCTCTGGCTCCCTGCCTCAGGGACGAACTGAAATCAGTCCTGATCCCTCCGCCTGGGGCTCGTGGTTCTCCCAGCGCCACCTGAACCACACCTCCCAAGCCGAGTTCCCATCTCCAGGCCTTTGCTGTCCCTTAGACACCAAGACATCTTCTTATTCCATCCTGTCTCTTTACAGCCACATTTTCAAGGCTCAGCCTAAATGCCACCTCCTGCAGGAAGCCTTCCCTGATGCCCCAGCTGGGGTGGCTTCTTCCACTTCACTTCTGAATTTCCACAGAAGTTGATCTGGCTTCATATGAAAGTCCTGACTATTCCCTACCCTGAGCTCACCTCCCTCACAGGATGAGATCTCTTTGAGGACGCATGTCCCCAGAGCCCAGCAGGGGTTGGCATCAGTAAACTGACAGAATGAATAGTAAACAGAGTAAACCTACAGAAAAATTCCCACGGGTAACAAGAACCTGGAGCCAAGAGCCTGGCCTCCTTCCAGAGCCGCAGCCTCCTGAGGACCTGCTGGCCCAGGGAAGGGCTCACACATCCACATGTGTGGCCTTTCCTCAGAGGCTGGATGGCTTCTTTGGGCTTCTCCTGCCTTCTTGGGGACTGGCCTCCCAATGCTGTTATCAAGGGTATCAGCAGGCAGGCACAGGCTGGGGAGAAATACAACCCCCCCCTCCTCCCCCACCAGAACAGACCTAGGCACCACCCTGCTGCTGCCCTATTTCTCCCTGGGGAACCAGACCAGATGAACGACTGCTCAGCCGTGACCATAATGATGATGGTAGAATGTGTTGATTGCCTACACCGCTCCCACCCCATCCCACCCCACCACCGTGATCACTGACGTGTATTCTCTCTTTCAAGCCTTCCAGTGACCCAGGGCAGTGCCGTTATCAGCCCCCTTTGCAGATGAGTAAACTGAGAGGTGAAGCGACTTCATTAGCGACAGCAGAGAAGGACTTAAAGCCAGTTCGACTCCAGAGCCTGCGCCCGGTGACTCCCCACACAGGCTGTACCCTAGGCCACCTGCCTCGCTCCAGTCCGGGCCCTTGATCGCTGACCCTGGGGCGCCCTTGCCGCGGGTGGGATCCGTGGGCCCAGGCCGCTGCCCACGGCGCCCGGCACCTGGCATCCTCTCAGGTGGCATGAATGAACCGGCTCATGAATATGCAGGCAGGCCCGCGCGCACAGAGCGCTCTCGGCTAAATCTGATCACAACGCGGGATAAATTAAGCGCCAGGATAAATGCATTAAAAATCACGGTCGGAGGAACACGCCGTTCAGGGAGGGGTCTGTAAAGTGGGGTGAGGAGCAGTGGGAAAAGCTCCGCCAGGCGCTGCCAGCTGCTCCCGAAAGGCCTCAAATGAAGTTCCCTTCCGTGGGAGAGGCCCCTCCCCCCTTCCCCCCCGCCCCCCCCCCGGTTCCTATGGAAACGCAGAACGAGTTTAGGAGGGAAAATGCCTGGCGATGAGTGATATGGGGAGGGACCAAGAATAGCTGCTGGGGCTGGGATCGGGTGTCAACAGGGCCTCTTTCCTGACAAGGGATGAAGGGGAGGGCATGGTCCAGCCCAGCAGCAGCCCCCACCCCCTACCCCAAGCCCCGGGCAGCATCCAGAGACAGGCGTGTGGGGAGAGAACCACGTTGGTCCAGACCCAAGTTCCAATATGGGCGGTAGGTGTCCTTGGGTAATAACATAGTAATAATAGCAGCTAGATATCCCCAGAGCATTTGTGCAGTGGCCCCACAAATGGGGAGAGTGAAGCTCAGAGATGTGGAGTGACTTGTCCAGTGTCACACAGGGAGGACTGGGCCAGGCAGCCTGGCTCCAGGCCTCTCTCTTAACCGCACCGCATGCCTGCGATGGCACCGCTTCGTCAAAACAGCGCCTCTTCTCGGGGCAAGTCTTGTTCTTTCATTCAGCAAAGATTTACTGAGCAATTACTACGTTGCAAGCACTTATTCTAGGCACTGGAAATGCCAGGGAGTGAGACAGACAAAGCTGCCTTCAGGGAGCATACTGCACTGGATAGAAATGGGTGGCTTACAGATTTCCTCTCTCTGGCCCAGACAAGGGGTGGGTTCCAAGGTCTAGGCCAGAGAAAGAAAGGTTTGGGGGAGCCCAGGACAGACTGGAGGGTTTCACAGAGCTCGGATGATATAAAGCCTGATTAGCGTTTGGTTGGCTCTGGGTGACAAGCGTGGGCTCTAAATCCAGCTCTGCTACCTGCTGGCTATGAGATCTTGGGCCAGTTCCTTAACCTCTCTGTACCTCACTTTCTCCATCTATAAAATGGGCATAATAACAGGAGGCAGGGTCAATGTTCCCCTCTCTGTGCCTCCAGCTCCGCACTCACCTGAGACTGTGGACAGCTGGAGAGCAAGTGTGACATGTCTGCATTGCTCTGAGGAGGGGAAAGATGCAGCCAGAATACTGCCACTTGGCAGCTGGTGCTTAGAGACGGTAGGGCAGATGGGAGCCGCTGGCCTTGCAGGGCATGGGGGGCCCGGGGGGCAGGCCTGAGGGGTGTATGAAGGGGGTTGAGCTCCACCAGAGGCTGAAGGTCACCCTGGGCAGAGGAGAGAATGGGGGTGGCCAACACAGAAGGGAGGTGACACTGCCTAGCTGAGGTGCTCAGAGCAGGAAGGGCCAGGAGCCGCCCTGGACAGTGGGGCAGAACAAGGCGAGAGAGCGTGGAGGGGGCTCTGCCTAGAGCTTCCTGGCTGCTGGGGACCAGGCCAGCCCAGGACTTCCTCTCCTCGTTCGGTGCTCCTCCATCCCTCATGGCACTGCTCTGTTCTCTGGGGTCTCACTCTGTTCAGACTTGGGAGAGGAAAGAGCCATCTGAGAAAAAGGCAAGCTTAGAGCCAACAGGAAAGAGAGGGAGAAAGAGAGGTGGGGGAGGAAGAGGGAGGGGGAGGAGGAGAGGAGAGGCAGCCACCCAAGAGAGGAGGCCTGACTGTTCTACAGATCGCGGGGCCTTCCCTGTAGCCCCCAGCAGAGCCTGGTCAAGCCTCTGTGCCAGCTTGGTGTTTGGAGTTACGGTCAGAAATGATGCAATATCAAGGACACAAAGCCCTTGACCCAGCAAGTTCACTACTATCGAGCCTAAGAATGCACGTGGACAAGAAGCAAAGCTGCTTCTCCAAGCATGTTCATTACAGAACTGTTCATACTGGAGCAAAATCAGAAATCTGTTCCCCAGCAGTAGGAAAGCGGTTATGCCGGGGTACGTACCTACAACGAAATACTATGTGGCTGATACAAGTGACGCTGTGAATGTAACTTTACTGACATGAACAAATAGTCAGAATTTTACAAAACAGCATGTTCAGTGGAATCACATTATTTATATGTGTGTATACACACACACACACACACACACGTGCGTGCACGCATATGAAAAAGCCTAGTGTTTTACAGCAAAGTTCTTAACCGCAGCTTGGTGGTAAGAATCAGGGGAACTTGGGCTTCCCTGGTGGCGCAGTGGTTGAGAATCTGCCTGCTAATGCAGGGGACATGGGTTCAAGCTCTGGTCTGGGAGGATCCCACGTGCCGCGGAGCAACTAGGCCCGTGAGCCACAACTACTGAGCCTGCATGTCTGGAGCCTGTGCTCTGCAACAAGAGAGGCCAGCGATAGTGAGAGGCCCGCGCACCGCGATGAAGAGTGGCCCCCGCTCGCCTCAAATAGAGAAAGCCCTCACACAGAAACGAAGATCCAACACAGCAAAAACAAATAAATTAATTAATAAACGCCTACCCCCATCACCTTAAAAAAAAAAATCAGGGGAACTTAAGGAGTTTTTTCATCATTTGTATTTTCTAATCTTTCTTTATCACACGTTCATTGTAGGAGGAGAGAATAGAGCTATATTTTACGTTGATCGTTTTTTAAAAAGTGTAAGTCGGGCTTCCCTGGTGGCGCAGTGGTTGAGAGTCCCCCTGCCGATGCAGGGTACACAGGTTCGTGCCCTGGTCCGGGAAGATACCACATGCCGCGGAGCGGCTAGGCCCGTGAGCCATGGCCGCTGAGCCTGCGCGTCCGGAGCCTGTGCTCCGCAATGGGAGAGGCCACAACAGTGAGAGGCCCGCGTACCGCCAAAAAAAAAAAAAAAAAAAAAAAAGTGTAAGTCCTTTGACCAGTCGTACCAATTCCAGTACACTGTCCTAAGGAAATAATTAGGATAAACACTAAGATTTAACCACAAGAATCAATGATTCGTTGCTTCTCATGGGGAAAAAAAAGGGACATAAGCTAAAATTTTCAGCACTGGGGATTGGTTGAGTAAAGTGTGGTGTAGTCATATGTAGCATGCTATGCAGCCACGAAGAATCATGCTGTAGAAGTTCAATTGTTGACTAGGACAGATGTTTGTGAATATATGATTGGAAGAAAAAACAGGTTTTAGAACATTATGTACTGAAATCAGCCCTTCTTTCTATAATATGTTTGATCCAAAATCTGGAAGGATATATGTTTAGATGTTAATGGTTGTTTCACTGACAGAAGTTGATTACAGGTGATCTTAATTTTCTTCTTTACACTTTCCCAATTATTATACGATAAATATATATTACTGCATATTTATTATTACATATGTATTATTACATACAGAGTTTTAAAAATTAATTTTTGAAGAAGCAAAAATAAATAGCCTATTCTGAGAGCTCAGACAGTGAGTGGTGGGCGCTGGACCCCATCCCTACTCCCCTGCAGGGCGGGCAGGGGCTGAAGCACCTGGGGAGAGGGCTGGGAGTGGGGGCAGCCAGCTCTGCGCCTGCCCAAGGAGACTCCCTGCGCCTGCGCTAGCTAAGGAAGCGCGCCCCCCCCCGCCACCCCCCAGGCCTGCTCTCTGCCATTCACCCTCTGGAATTAGCTTGCAGAGACCGTTTTAGGAAGCCTGTGGGCGGTTGGAAGCAGCTTGTGAGCAGAGCTGGGGGCCGGCTGAGAGCTGCAGAGAATGAGTGCCCAGAGGAAGACAAGGCAGAAAATAAAGGGAAGCCAGCACCCTTTCCCATTTTTCTTTTTGGTTTGATTTTTCAAAAACAGTCTCTGGAAAATCCTTGCTTTGGTCCAAATGTTTCCTCCTCCATCTACCCCCACCTCCTCCAGGCCTCCATAGATGGGCCAAGTCTAAGCCTGTGAGGCCAGGAGCAGGGTTCTGGTCTCAACACTTCCACTATCTTGCTGTGCAACCTCGCACCAGTGGCTCACCCTCTCTGAGCCTCAGTTGCCACTTCCGTCAAATTGGACTAGGATGGACTCAACTTTCTCTTCCCACTCAGAGGCTCTGTGTTTGAGATCCCATCCCAGGAGTGAGGCAGCTGGACCAGATATCTACTAGGCCTCCTTACAGCTCTAAGATTCTGAGATTTGTGCTTTGAGATCCTTGAGAGTCTAACATACGCTGGCAAAGACTCTGGATTTTGCAGTCCATGGGTCTAGAATGCAATGGTATGAAATTGCTAGGAGTCTAGTTCAGGTTCTAACGGAGGGGCTGCTCACTGTTCAATATCAAAGAGTGTTTCTGGGGACATCCCTCTCCTAGCCCCCCAGGCCGAGCGCCACATTTGCCAGGGGCTTGGGAGCTGTCTTCACCAGGTGGGGAACACACATTCGCAGTCCTGGGCCCCTGCAAGGGAGACACATGGGTTCAGACCTCAGGTAGCCTCCTGAAGGAGACGTGGAAATGACAGCTCATGAATAAGGGCCCTCACCGTATGTGGGGCTGCAAGGAGTGAGTTGCCGTTTGGTAGCTGAGCCTCTGCCCTGAACCAACAGCAATATCTCCATTTACTCCACACCACTATGTGCCAGGCCTGCAGGCTACAGAGATTACTGGATCTAAGTGGTACCATGTTTATGCCCATTCTCCAGATGAGGCAGCTGAGGCTCAGAGAGGTCCAATGACTTGCCAAGGTCACAGAGCTAGAAGGAGGTAGAGCTAAAGCTTGAACGCAGATTACCTGACTTGAGAGCCTGCTGAATTGCTCTGCCGCCTCCCTGCAGACCCCAGCCCTGCTGGCCCCAGATGCGGAGTCAGTCATGGGGAGAGGCAGGAAATGGCTTCCACACAATCAGGACTTCCAGAACTAGGACCCAGCGCACAACCCCCGGCCTGCCCACCTTCCCCAGCCAGGGGGTCCACGTTTGTGCCTGCACGTGGTGTCTGCGTGGCTCCGGGAGGGTGTGTCTCTGTCTCTGTGTGGGTGTCCCTGTGCCCAACGTGTGTGTGCGTCTGATGTGTGTGAGTGGTTTGGATGTGGGTGCTGCTGCGTCTGTCCCGGCACGGAGCGTGTGAGAGAGAGACAGATGAGTGTGAGCTCTGTGGAGCCCGCGAGAGGAAGCCGGTGCCAGAGAGTTCTGGGCTATGCTCCCTCCCGTCCTGCTCGTAGGAGTGGAAGTAGAGGCCTTCAGAGGTCCATGGCATTGGGCCCCTGAAAAGCTGCCTGTCCCCCAGGTATCCCCACATATTGCCAAATTGAACCCAGAGTCCATAGTCCCCACGCCCATTGCTTTCCCTGGCCCTCACACCCAGCACCAGCAGGGGAATCTCTTGGAGATTAGGATCCCGCATCAGCCTTGGACTTGATCCAGGGAGGACCAGTTAAGCCCCTGCAAAAAGGCAGCTGGGTTCCAGAATCCCTGGTTCTGAGCCCAGCTGTGTGTTCACAGACAACTTTCCTTTAGCCTCTGGACTCCCCTTTCCTCTGCCCTGAATTGGGTCTGCTATTGCTTGTGTCTGTCTTGGGCGGGGGGTGGTTTGAGGAGAAAGTCCTAGAAAAAAGGAGATTTGTGGTCAAAGAACTGGAAGAGAACTTCACAACCACCTAGTGAAGCTACTCTCCTGGTGGATATCTCTGTTAGCCCCATTAAGCTGCCTAGGTTTTACTTGCATACCTCTAAGAACGGAGAACTCACTACTTCCAAAGAGCCCATTCCATTCCGGGCAGCTTTAACTGTAAGTTCTACCTCATACTGAGATTTTAGATCTGCCTCCCATAGCTTCACCCCACGGGTCTCAGCCCTGCCCGCTGAGGCCCATGAGGCTCAACATTGATCATTCCTGCTGAGGTCGGGGTAAGTCAGTACAAAGCCTTGTGGAGACCCTCAGGTCCAGAGGCTGTTTCTGAGGCCAGGTGATAGGTTGAGAACCTCAAAGACACGCCAAGCTGAGCAGACACGGGGAGGCCAAGGGCTGATCATTCTGTTAGGGGCTGATCTCATGGCTGAGGAGATGAGACTCCCCGGTCCTGCCAGGCCAAGGATGCAGGGTGAGGCCGCTAATGCCTGAGGGAAGCTTGGGGGTGGCTGCCTTGGCCGGGGCTGGGTCAGGGTCTCAGGGACAGCTCTGAGCTCTGGGGGTCTCTGGGAACCACGGCTTGGAGAGAAGGGCATGTGTGCGTAGTGAACAGATGATGGGGAGGGGGTGTGGTTCCCTCCACAGCGCAAGGAGGCCGCCAGGATGAGCTATGATGTGTGCAGGGAGCTTGGCACACGGAGGGCGCTGGGTGAGCACTGCTGTTAGGATATTATTCATCCATCCACCCATTCATTCACTCACTCTCCTCCTCTGCGCCAGGCCCAGGGCTGAGGGCTGGTGACCTGGAGATGAAGCAGGTGCAGCCCCACCCCTGTCCCTGAGGACTAGGCGGGAGGGGACAGACCCCGCTCTGGCGAGTCATCGTGCATCAGTGCACGCCCGGCACACAGACCCCGGCTCCAGATGCAGTGCGCAGAAGGGGTTGTGAGCATCTTCAGCTCAGTGCCCTGCTTGGGGAGATGGGGAGCACGCAACCCCTTATCCTTCAGGGACTGGGCACTGGGGTTTCACGGGAGCCTGGGGCACAGCCAATACCCTATGTGACAGAGGAGGAAACTAAGCCCCGGAGAAGCGGAAGGACTGGTCCAAGGATTACAGCAGGGTTAAGACTCCCGACATGCTTGCAGAGCCGTGGCTTCCTGGTGGGGAACGCAGGTGAGAATGCAGATCTTGAGCTTGCGGCAGGTAGATGAGGCCGCAGGACACTTGCCCTACTGAGCAGCCTCAGCCCCACCCTCTGGGCTACACAGGGCAGCTGGGATGCCCACCCTGACATGAAAATGCCAGGTGACCTTGGACGAAGCCTCTGCTCTCTCTGGGCCTGTCTCCCCCTTGCCCTAAGACAAGGGCACTTCAACTGGATCGGGAAAAACAAGCAGATTTCCCCTCACATGTCAGCTTCCTGCATTGGCTGGGGCTGCTTGGGGCATCACATTGAGAAAGAAAGGGTGTCATGATCAATTCGTCACATCTCCGGTGAGGGACCGGAGCGGCAGCGTGTGTCGGGGCACAACCTGTCTGGATCAGAGAATCACCAGGAGTCCTCACCTCTGGGCAGCGTCGGCGTCGAGTCCACAAGCCTGAAGCCTCCACGAATGCCCGCCAGGGACCCTCCTTACTCCATGGGAGGCAGGAAACGCGTTGAACCTCTTTCTGAGGAGCACCCAGGGCATCGTGTGCTATGGCCCAGCCCTGCCCCCAAAGGCCACTGAGCCCAGTTGGCTTGTGATCTTGGGCCATCTTCACAGTGACACAGCCCTGATGCACGGCCAGTTCCCCATCGCCTTCCCCTCTCATCGATTCTGACAGACACTGCCTGACTTCAGTGTGGACTGAATACAAGTAAAGAGTCTGCGTGGAGGCAGTAAGAACTATACTGAGAGTGAAGGGCATGAGCGAGGTCTTCCCCTTGCCTTACAGGTTCTCGGCACTGTCCTGGACAGATCCGGAAGAAAAAGACTTATTGTGTGCCAGGCACTCCCACTTTCTGTACTTCATTTGCTCTTCACTCTTACCCTGAGAGGTGGTTACTACCCCCATTTTACAGATGAGAAAACTGAGTCCCAGAAAGGTTCAGTAACCTCCCTAGTATTATCATTATGAGCAAGGCTGGAAGTCTGTCCTTTCCAGAATCCAGGTGTTTCCTCTTTCTAGCCAAATGGCCATCAGCTGGGTAATACGGTGATAAGAGCACCTCACCTGTGGCTCAGAAGGACCTCAGATCTAGTCCCAGCCGCTCTTTCGCTGAGTTACTGTGGGATGTCGACCATTTACATTGCCTCACTTGGTCTTCCGCCCTCACCTGTAAAATTGAATAGTTAAGTCTCTTCTGCTGTCTCAGCTCCCACCCAGCCCCCACTTCTGGTGCTTCGCCTTTGAGGCATATTCGAGAGCAAATGAGTGTGGGCCCGGGCAGGGTCAGGGTCTAACAATACCAGTTCTCCCACCAGAGGATGGACAGAGACCCCTGTGGGTAAGAATATCGTTCTCCAGCCACACAGAGTAGAGTAAAGTAGAAAAGTTGCAATCCACAGGCTTGCAAATGTGCTTTTGGTTGGCTTGCACAGTGTTGTTTTTTTTTAATCTGAATTTGTTGCCAACACTTAAAAATAGAGAAGTTTCACATAAAAATCCAGGTTGCTGGCTTCTCTTGAAAAACTGGAAGCTTTGACAAGTCTGCCTTGAATTGGCCGCCCCGGGCCAGAGCTGGGGAGCAGAGGTGTACTCCCGTCCACTCAGCCACGGGCCTGCCTGACCCCTTGTCAGCATCCGAGTTCGTCTCCCCTGATGCAAAGGGTGACACCATGGGCTCTGGAGTCAGGCCGGCCTGGGTTAATCCAAGCGGGTGGCTCAATTACAGTGTGACTATCAGAAAGTTCCTTAACTTCTCTGGGCCTGTTTCCTCGCTGGTGAAATGGGGATTCCCATAGTACTTCCTTCATATGGACGCAGCAAGTCTTCCATATGAAGGCAGATGTACGTAAAGCTGCTGCTATGGTTGAAGATGCTGCCTGGCACATAGTGAGCGCTCAGTACATGGCAACCCTGGTCTCAATCATGGCCACCCCCTCCCGACAGGGGCCGCAGGGTCTGGAACAGCAGAAACAGCAGCACTTGACGCCCTCCCCAGCCTGGCCTGGGCCCATCCTGGAGCTCTCCCTCGGCTGCACAAATGCTTGTGGGGTGGTGGCAATCTTGGCTGGGTGATGCATCCGAAAACAACAGATCGATAGCCACTCAGCACTCCAATGCCATGGCTGAGGCCCGTGCCACGGTCCAGGCTGCTGGCCAGTGAGTTCAAGCGCTTTCTGTTTGGGCAGAAAACAACTTACCATGTAACCTTGAATGAGTTCTTTTTTCCTCCTGGGATCTTGGTTTCACTAACAGCAGGGTCAGCCTGTGGTCTCTAGTGCTCCTTTGAGCTCTGACATCTTGGGAGTTTTGCAGATGGGAAGGCAATGAAGGTCAAAGCCTCACAAATGCAAGAATGAATTAGTCAGGAAACTTCTGGTTGCAAAGGGCAGGAACCTGTAACAAAGGGGCTTAAAGAAAAGAGGTATTTGTCTTTCTGCGACTGGCTTATTTCACTCAGTATAATGTCCTCAAGGTTCATCCAGCTTGTCACATATTGTAGAACTTCCTTCTTTTTTAAGGCTGAATAATATTCCATTGTATGCATATACCACCTTTGCATTATCCATTCATCTGTGGATGGACATTTAGGTTGTTTCCACATACTATTGTGAATAGTATGAAGTATCAAAAACAGTCAAATTCATAGAATCAAAGAATGGAATAGTGGTTGCCAGAGGGTCGGGGGAGGGAGAAATGAGAAGTTACAAGTCAATGGACATAAAGTTCCAGTTAAGAAAGATGATTAAGAGATCTGCTGTACAACATTGTACCTATAATCAACAATACTGTATTTTACACCTAAAAAATTCTTAAGAAGGTAGATCTCATGTTAAGTGTTCTTACCACAATAAAATAAAATTTAGGGAAGAAAAAAAAGGTGTTATTTTGACTCATTTGAAGGAATCCTGGGGACTGTGGGCTGCAGGTGGTGCTGGATCCAGGTGTTCCAGTGATGTTGTTGGCTCTCTCTCTCTCTCACTCTCATCTCTCATCTCAGCTTCCTTCTGTGCTGTCCTCATCCTCTGGTGCAAGGGCTCTTTTTTTTTTTTATGGGTATGATGAGCCCTATTAGGTCCAGGTGAGAGTCCTCTACCACCATAACTCCAAAAGCATGCAGTATCTTTCTGCACCTTCCAGAAGAAGCATCCCAGGGAAGGTGACAAGTGGCTTAGCTGAAGTTATGTGTCTATCTCTGCAGGTAGAAGGATGGAATGAGGTCCCATGATTGGCACTCCTACCAAAGATGACATGGAGTAGAAAAATCTTCCTCAAAGCAAAGAAGGCTTGACATCAGAAGGGCGGTGAAGAGAAATGGGTTGTGCAGTCTACAAAACAGCAACTACTGGCCATTCCATGGCCTTTAGTGCAGGGATGGGGCCTTCTCAAAGAGGGAGAGGTAATCTTCCCATCAGCAAAGCACTGAGGATAGACTCTCCCAGACTACTAGGAAGTCGGCCTACTGTTCTGGCAGCGACACTTCCCTCTAATAAATTCTATCTTCTTTACATCTGCCTTGTGTCTGGAGATTCTTTTCCAACCCACGTTCGGACCACGACATTTGGTGGCCTGTACGGGTATCTCCGGGGGGATCTCTTTCCTCACCTCCTCTCCTCATTCCTTGGGACCCTCTGTGAACAGGCAAGTTGCTGTGGAAGCAATGGAGGAACTCTGGCCAGGGCCACACCCTGGTGTGTTCCGAAGACTCACTTCACCCCAGTAACTGCCGCCCAGAACGGGTGAGGACCCCTCTGTCTTCCTTCTGACTGAGGGCTAGGCCAAAGGGTATCGTGAGGGCACGGGTCAGGCATTTAAAAGCCATTAGGGCGCCTGCCGCTTGAAGACTCCCGTGAAAGGATAAGGGGGTCACGGAACGGACCAGGCTATTAGAGAGTCTGCCCCCGTCAAGACAACTTCTGTGCAACGTGAGGCACATCATGGACAAAGCAAAACACAAAGCCCCCAGTCCCTTGGCCACCGCCTCCTCGGTAGGGTTAGAAGAGGAATCCTCAGTCCTCTTTTCTGTTGCTTCTGCTTCTTTCTCCTAGGCTCGGACTGACTCCAAAGGACCCCACCACCTCTAGATCGTCCCAAGAGCTCCTTCCCGTCTTCTAACGGTGAGTCAATTTCCTGCTGGCTTCCGGGAATTCCCTTTTCTGGTCACTGGTGCCTTAGTCACACGGAAATGTCACTGAGACAAAGAGGGATGCCTTTTTGCCCATCAGTAATTCTCAGTACCCCCATTCTACGGCACTGAGGCTAAGAATGTGTTCAGGTACGTCTATCCCCTTAGACTCACAAATTGGAAGGAATTTGACCCAGACAATCTTAAAAAGAAGAGGCTTGGGCTTCCCTGGTGGCGCAGTGGTTGAGAGTCTGCCTGCCGATGCAGGGGACACGCGTTCGTGCCCCGGTCCGGGAAGATCCCACATGCCGCGGAGCGGCTAGGCCTGTGAGCCATGCCCGCTGAGCCTGCGCGTCCGGAGCCTGTGCTCCACAACAGGAGAGGCCACAACAGTGAGAGGCCCGCGTACCACAAAAAAAAAAAAAAAAAAAAAAAGAGGCTTATTTATTATTTATTTATTTATTATTTATTTATGGCTGCATTGGCTCTTCGTTGCTGCACATGGGCTTTCTCTAGTTGTGGCGAGTGGAGGCTACTCTTCGTTGTGGTGCGCGGGCTTCTCATTGCGGTGGCTTCTCTTGTTGCGGAGCACAGGCTCTAGGTGCACGGGCTTCAGTAGTTGTGGCTCGTGGGCTCTAGAGCACAGGCTCAGTAGTTGCAGCGCACGGGCTTAGTTGTTCCGTGGCATGTGGGATCTTCCCGGACCAAGGATAAAACCCGTGTCCCTTGCATTGGCAGGTGGATTCTTAACCACTGCACCACCAGGGAAGTTGCCATTTTCTTTTGTAATATGGCTTGGCCCCAATACAAACTGAGAGAACAAGAACAATGGCCTCTTAATGGGACACTAAATTACAACACGATCCTCCAACTTGATCTCTATTGTCGGAAACTAGGAAAGGATTCCGAGGTTCCATATATCCAGGCCATCATGGCCCTCAGTCAGAATCCGAGCCCAAGGGACTCCTGTCGCGTGTGTCTCTCCATTACCACTTTAATGCCTCGCCCTCCCCCCTCTCCTCCTCCTTCAGCTTCACTACCTCGTCCCTCCGCATCTCCCCCTCCACCAGGTATCTTGGATGAGCCTTCTTGTCCCCAGTCTCCCCAGCCTCCTCCTCAACCTTCTGCTCCCCAACCCCACCTCCATACCTGGAAGCAGACCTTCCCTCCCCTCCCCACACTCGGTCACAAGCAGCCCAACGCTCTGAATCGAGTCCCAGTATGCTTCTCCTGTGAGAGGTCGCTACCGGAGACCTAGGTACTATCAGAGTTCAGGTCCCCTTCCCCATGTCTGATCTCTCTCATATTCAAGGGAAACGGGGCTCCTTTAGCCAGGACCCTTCCGTGTTCATCAGGGAATTCCAGGCCCTAACTATAGCCTTTGACTTAACTTGGCAAGATATTCATGTGGTCCTAACTACCTGCTGCTCTCACGAAGAAAGGGTCAGGATCTGGGCCTTGGCTCAGGCCTGGGCAGATGAGACACATGCCCAAAATCCTAATGAGAACCGAGTGGGGGGAGTCCCATGGGCAGACCCAGGGTGGAGATACCAGGCAAATGAAAATGGGCCAGCAGGAGGGCTCACTAGGAGAAATTACATGATTAGCTGTCTACTAGGAGGTATGAAA